>NC_134530.1:307569443-307870693 GCF_050624435.1 Tenrec ecaudatus
TGTGAGGTGCCCTCTCTGATTAAGCTTGCATGTGTCGACATCCATGCCAATGAGGTCCAGCTCTTTGTTGCTTCCCTGGTCTTGCTTCTCTTGCCCTTAACCCTGATACTGTTGTCCTATGGACACATAGTCCGGGCCGTCATCAGAATTGGGTCAGTCCAGGCATGGAAAAAAGCCCTGGGGACTTGTGGCTCTCACTTGATTGTAGTGTCTCTGTTTTATGCGACTGTCACGGCTGTCTACATTCAGCCCAATAGTTCTTATGCCCATACTCGTGGGAGGTTCATTTCCCTGTTGTACACAGTCGTGACTCCGACCCTCAATCCCCTCATCTACACACTGAGAAATAAAGATGTGAAAGGAGCACTGAGAAGATTATGTCACAGAGACCACAGTGTATGACAAATAGGACCCATGGTGGTAAATCTTTGGAACAATAAAAAAGCCTGAAAACGGTGTGCACTATTTAGTTGAAGTACCTGTAAGGAATAACGGTGACTACTGCTGTCTGTATTATTGCGTTTCACTCATCCTCCAAACCCTCTACTTCAGGATTCTTTCAGACACTCTTGAGCAACATTTCCCTAAGTCCTTTATTTCCCTTTCATTTATATTATTTTTCTTATTTCTTACTTAGTTTATTACCTTGTTCCTTCCTCTCGTCCTTTCTTCCTTTTCTCTTCATCAACATCCCTTCTTTTTCATGTCTACATAAGAATTATAACTACCAGGCTTCTGGATGCTTTTAAATTATAACCCTCATACCAATATTCTAACAATTCCTGAACATTTCCCTCAGAGCTGCCCATATACAACAAGGAAACTCTTTCTTTGGGGTAAAGAGTTCAAGTGGAGGTATGCAACTGAAATCGTGCCTTTTTGCTCCACAATTTCCTTGTTTGACCTTGAGCACGCTTTTGTTTGTCCTTCTTTTTCCCTGAAGTTATCTTATGAGAAAAGATGAAAGAACTCTATTCTTACCTTGACTAATAGATTTAAATGGTAATATTATAAGAAAACGCATCTAAAATGTTCATAAAAGTAATTAGTATATTTTATTTGTCATATTTATACTTGCACTATTTACCTTATTTTGATCTATTATATTCTCATTACTTTAATTGTAGCTAATAAAACCTCTAACCTGATAAGTTATTCCCTCTTATCTCATATTTCTAAGTGGAAGTAATTCAGGGAAAATAAGTTAAACTTTCTTTGCGTTCATAATTTGTAAAGTAATATAATTTATTTTTTCTACTCAAATATAAAGGTGTCCTGAGCTCCTTATAGTAAATGCAGCACAGTTTCATGCAATGGTGGTAACAAAGCTGAGGGTGTTTTTCCAGAAGGACATGTGGTAGTAAAGAGTGATACTTGACATGGAGAATCTAAGAGTCTACAACATGCCATTTCAATCTGTTTGGGAGCTACATAATCCTAGGCATATTTTGAAAATTCATGTGAGAATTCATTTCTTCATGTCTAAAATGAGGACCCTCTCAATGTTTTATTATGGGCATTGTACAAGATAGTTAAAAGGCATGAAAATAGAAGCCAATAAAAGTCTGTTATGTTTATATATCTGCTGAATTTGTTGTTAATATCTATGATCTAAGAGCTCTGGAGATACAGTGGGTAAGAGCTCAGATGCACAATGAAAGAGGCATGTTTTGAACCCACCACTGTATCTTAGAAATATATGACATTCTGCTATCCAAAGACATACAGCCTGGGAAACTGTACAGAGCCATTCGACTCTGTCCTGTAGGTTTCCTATGATTAGAAACAACCTAGGTAGCATTTTTTATTTTAGCATGAGTGCCCTTAGTAATAAGTCTACCCCATGCAGAGATGCCTTGAAATAATGTCCTATCTGCTTCCTAAGGCAACAGCCTTGAAAAACTCTGGTGAACACGTCCCCTCTGCATACATCGGGTCACAATATGTCAGAATCTACTCTATAGCAACTGTCCCCACTCCCACCCCCAAGTTCAGGTGGAAGAAGGACCTGGTTATCTACTTCCAGCAAGCAACTAATGAAAACTCCATGGATCACAATATTCTGATGCTACAAAGATGAGAGGGCATGTGCAGAACAATATGTAGAAAAGATGAAGCCATTGAAAAAGAAAGCATATTAGTGGCTGTTGGGGTTATGAGAGGAGAAAGTGATTATGATTACCTAATGACTGTTCTTTGGTTCTTTAGATATTTAGGATGTTTTGGAGGGTGAGGAGATAGTCAAAATGATTTGAAAATGGATAATTGTGGTACTTTCAAAGATTGAGGGTATACTAAATGCCACTGTCTTGTATACTTCAGACTGATTAATATTATAAATGTTTCTGTTGTATGAATTTTAATAAGACAATATTGTGGTCTGAAGGTCTCGTTTGAGGAAAGTTTTAAATTACAGATGCTATTTCCTCATCAAAACAATATTTGGAAAAATAATTTCTTCTAAAGTTATTTTTTGTAAGGTGCTTTGTGTTCTCCCCACCCCATTTTTCTATATATTGAAGTATACTTTTGAAAGTTTCCAATCAAATGCTAAAATCAAATGAGTAATTTAAGCACATATAAATAATAGGTAGTCAACTAAATCCTCATATACGTACTCACAGCAGCACTGTTCATAATCAATAGGTGTAAGACTTAAATATATATATATATATATATATATATATATATATATATATATGAATAAAAAAAGACTATACACACACAGGGGTTTCAAACAAGGGCTCTAACTGGCCCATGCTGTTGTTAGGTACCATTGAGTCAGTTCTGACTCATAGTGATCCTGGGTAGCACAGAAGAAAACACCACCGACTCCTGCTCCATTCTAAATTGTTTAAGCCCATTCATGTTCAAAACATACCTCTTTCATTGTGCATCCTGCTCCATTCATGTTTGAGCCCATTCCTGCAGTTCCTCGATCAATTCATCTTCTTCAGGGCCTTCCCCTTTTCCATTGCCTCTGTGTGTTACTAAGCATGATGTCCATTTACAGGATCTGCTATCTCCTGATGACATACATGAAGTACATGAGATGAAGTATCACCATCTTTGCCTTTAATAGGATTTCTGGCTATATGTCTTCAAGCCAGAATTTTTTTGTTTTTTGTCATTCCTGCATACTTTCGATGATCTTTTTCCAGCACCATAATTCAAATGCATTGCTTCTTCTTAGGACGTATTTAGTGTCCAACTTTTACACGCATATGAGGCTGTTGAAAAAAACATGGCTTGGTCAAGCACCGTTAGTCCTCATAGTAAGATCCTTGCAAGAAAGAATCTTTCACACCTTCAATCTTTTCCCCATTTATCATTTCAAGAATAGAGTTCATGCACTGAACACTAATGTCAGAGACTCAATGAACTGTGGGATGACATCAAGAACATTATACATAACGAAAATGATGGCCATTTAAGTACATAATGAAAAAAACGATGAAAGCAGATGTCAGAAGAGAACCGTTCTATGAATATGATCAATTTTACCATTTATTAAGGAATGAAAGTGAAATCTTACAACATTTATCTACTACATACTATGAGAATTGCTAAAGTGTAAAGAATAGAAAACCAAGTTTTACTATTGATATATAGCAACGGGATTTCTCATACCATTTGTGAGAGTATAAGTTTGTACAAGCACTTTGCAGAATAGTTGATTGCAAATGCGCTAAGCATAAAATGTGAAGTTCAAAGTCATCAGGCACAAGTTGGGAAAGAAATGAGGCTGTCTTCTCTCTTAAAGACTTACAGTTTCAGAAACTCTATAGAAGAGAAGTAGGAACAGGAATGCCCTAGATGGTGGTGGGTTTATGAATCAGAGTGAATTCAATGACAGAGGGTTTTCTTTAGTGTTGCTGTCATTAGATGTGTTCACTTTGCTTGTGACCCATAGCCATCCTGTCTCCAATAGAGGTCAAGATTGCCCAACCTTGTACCACTTCCTCCTTTTCACTGCCCTTCTGATTTTTTCCAACTATGCTATCATTTCCCTCATGGCATATCCAAAAATTGTGAAACAAATCTAGGCATAGTTGATTCTAAGGAGTCTTCTGACTACATTTCCAAGACATATTTGAGTTTTCTTCTGGGAGTCCATAATACTTTCAACATTCTTCCCCAGCACCATAATTTAAATGCATCCACTCTTTGATCTTCTTTATTCGATAAACAACTTTCACAGGCACATGAGGCGATTAAAAATACCATGGCTTGCGTCAGGCACACATTAGTCCTCAAAGTGACATTCTTGCTCTTCAACACGTTAAAGAGATCTTGCATAGCACATTAGTTCAATGCAGTAAGTGTCTTCATTTCTTGACTGTCACTTCCATGAGAATCAAAACAAGGTGAAAAATCCTTGAAAACTTCATGCATCCATCCATTCATCATGAAGTTGTCTATTGGTCAAGATATGCAGATTTCTGGTTTGTTTTAATTTAGTTGCAATCCATATTAAAAGCTGAAATCCTTGATCTTTAGTAGCAAGCATGTTGAAAACACCTTACAATTAGCAATGGAGGTATGACATCTGCGTAATGAAGATTGTTCATGAGCCTTCCTCCCATTCTAATGCTATTTCCTTTATATTACCCACTTTCCTGTGTTACCTGATACACATTGACTATGTGTGGTTAAATCATACAATCCTGACACACAACATTCCAGATCTTAAATAACTCAGGATTCTCTTGTTTTGTTCACACAACTGCCTCTTCATGCATGTACAGGTTAAACATAAGTGCAATGAAATATTCTGGAATTCCCATTCTTCTCAAGGCTATCCATAATTTATTATGATTCACACAGTCAAATGCCTTTGTTTTTGTTTTGTTTGAATACTTTTATTGGAGGCTCCTGCATCTCTTATCACAATCCATACACAATCCCAGTGTGTCAAGCAAATTTTCCCATATGCCACCATCATAATTTTCAAAGCATTCGTTTCCCACTCAATAGTCAAATGTCTTTGTATAGCCAATAAAATCAAGTAAACATCTTTCTGATTTTCTCTGTTTTGAGACAAGATCCATCTGACATCAACAATTGTCAGGGAAGCCAGCGCCTAGCAAAATATCACGGGTCTGGTAGGCACAATTGCACAGTGATAATAAGTAAAGATTATAGTGAAATCATAGAAAATATGAGAGATAGAAGAGAGATTGAAGTATTGGAGTAGACACATTTCATGGCCAATGTCACCTCAGCTTCACTTGGTGGTCCACATGAAGAGAAAGAGATGTATTGCTAACCAAGGCTTATCTAATCTCTGGGGATGTGCAAGCCCCCTAATTACAGGTGAAGACATATGTAACAGGAAAGGGTTGTTCTATAGGCAATACAGTAAGAGGAGGGGAACAATCTTGGGGTATGTACACAATAGGAAGGGGTGGTATTGGGGTACACATGGACAAGATGGAAGGAACCTAGATTCAGGGAGGCAGCTTAATTTTGGATGCTACTGAGCCTGTTTGAACTGTTCCCTGGTTCATTATTGAAAACCATTTTCAGTAGAGTGTGAACCTCCCCTTCATTGGCCAGACTGATGGCCACAAGCCTTTAGGGAGAAGTAGCCCTTTGTCCTTAACAGCAAGCAGTGAATGCCTCTTGTGGTGGAATAGACAGTAGTCTGGCAACTGAATGCCTTCTGGGAGGATGTCTCACCATTCTGCGCTGCAAATAACCTCTAATATTTGGAATACCTTTTGGGGGAGACAGAGCAGCGGAAAAGTCTCTTTATAATGCCACAAACAATGATATTGCTTGTGCCATGTCACCTTTTGAATCTGCCCTGAATTTCTGGAAGCTGCCTCTGACTGTACTGCTACAATCTGTTGATTGGTCTTTAGAAAAATTTTACCTGCATGTGATATTAATGATATATTTTATAATATGAACTAAAATTTGGCCCAACCTTCTTTGAAATAGCTACAAATGTGAATCTCTTTGGTTGGTTGGAACAGCCACATGGACCTATCCAGACCTCTGCAGCCAGATGAGCCATGTAGAGAACCCTGCCAGCATTGAGATGCTTCCAACCCCACTGGATCCAAAGATTTTTCACCCACTGGCCTGTGATTGTCCTGCACTCAGTATCATTGCATGTGTTTTGTGAGACTTTATAGATTGGTAGTGGACATATGGGCAAATATCGGACTTACGGGCTTGGACTGGACTGGGTTGAGATGCTTTCTTAATGTACAATTACCCTTTATATAGAATTCTCCCTTATGCACGTATGAGTTTCTTTGGACTTGTTTTTCTAGTCCACTTGGACTGACACAGTGATCATTGACCCTTGTATGACTGAAGTTGCTTTTCCTATAATTGATCTATTCATCCATTATTATCACTTACCTAGAACTTGTATATGCATCAGTTTTTACCTGAAGCATAAACTATTGGAAGAAGAATTAGCGTTGAAAAAAATGTTTTTCTCTTCTACTGAGATGTGAAGAAACATTATATTCTGAATTCCTCACATTAAGTGTCAAGTGATAGTATATTAATAAGAGAAAATGAACGAATGAAAGCAAGTGTGTAAAGAACGTAAGGGCCAAATCATAAACCAATACATGAATAGGTTATTTATTATCCACTCTATCAGTAATAATTTAAGTATTTTAAGTTTATCACTGTGAAGAAAACAAAATTAGGGAGTACAGCACTACCTAAAATTAATAAGTATAATAACTAATAATTATCTATAACATCCATT
The DNA here is from genome assembly GCF_050624435.1 of Tenrec ecaudatus. Lineage (NCBI taxonomy): Eukaryota > Metazoa > Chordata > Mammalia > Afrosoricida > Tenrecidae > Tenrec > Tenrec ecaudatus. The sequence goes on from NC_134530.1 coordinate 307,576,180, forward strand.
GTACAAATATATAATAGAATATTAATCTTCTGTAAAGGGGAAATGGAATGCTGGTTTATGCTATAACATTAATAAACCTTCAGCACTATGCTGAATGAAATATATCCATCACACAAGGGAAAATAGTATGTGCTCCCACTTATGTGAAATATTTAGACCAGGCAAATGAGTCAAGACCAAAGTGGTTTACTGGTTACCAGGGGTGGTGAAAGGAAGGAGAAATGGGACTCATTATCTACGAGACATTTCATTCCTATAGAATGATGGACAATTTGGAAAATGAAAGATGGTGATGGGTGAGCAACATGATAAGCATAGTCACTCTCATGGACTTGTACATGAGAAGTGTTAAATGTGTTCGGTTTGATGGAGATAGTGCGTGCACTTGGAGTTCATTCCACCAGGTCAGACTGTTAAGTGAGTTATCTAGTAAGAGGTTCTGAAAGGATTACATAACAGTGTGCGACTAATAAGGCCTGATTTGTGGCAGACAGGGGACTGGTTATGCCACCACGACAATGCACTTGCTCACGCTGCTCTCTCAGTGCACCAGTTTTGGGCAATAAGCAGCATGACTCTCATTTGACCTTAATCATTTGACCTCAGTCTGTGCAATTTCCTTTTGTTTCCATGATTGAAGATGGACATGAAAGAACAGCAATTTGACGACATAGAAGATGTGAACAAAAATTGAGGGAGGTGCTCTCCGCTATTCAAACAGAGGATTTTGAAAAATCTTTACAAGAATGGAATAACAGATTTGACAAATGTATTAAATGTGTTGGAGAGAACTTTGAAGGTGATGAGGCTGTTTTGTAAAAAAAAAAGAAAATTACTACACACCTTTGAAAAAAAAATTCTTTCTTTTTGTGTACCTTCCTCATATATTTTTTGCCAAATCTTCTATCACCAGAAACAAACACGGAATACTTCCTAAAGAATAAGTGCTCTTTCTTCCTTTTCTTCTTTCTCTGGTATCTACTGTTAAACATTTATCTCTGTAAATTTGCATATTCTAAAATATTTCATATAAGTGGGACCATACAGTATTGGTCTTTTGTGATCAGTTTACTCCTTATTGGTCTGAATTAAATACCAGGCCTTCTGCCACTGTGGAATCATCATTCCTCGTTTGTAATGCTTCAACCCAGATTCTCACTTGGCTAATTGCTTCCCCCTTTCAAAATTCTGAAAATTCACCTTCTCAAGAAGCCTCCTCATGACCACCCTCTTTAATCCTGACATCCATCCACGTCCCCACCAGCTAGGCCGCACACTTTCCATCTGCTTCTTTCACCCAAAGCACATGCCATTCTCTTATTTAGCACACAATACTATTTATTAGATTTGCTAAGTTCCATCTGTGTATATCCCTTAGATTTTTAACTTCTCAGGTGCAAGGATATTTGTCATAAACCCTGGCATACTATGAGCTGAATGTTGCAAATTGAATTAATTTAGAAATATTCAGGTAAGCATCCAAAAGAGCTGAAGTACTTATCTTCGGAGAATGCGGAATGGAGAAGAGGAAGTGGAACACTAATTTAAAATCAATAAATAATCCATGTGCTGGAATCTGAGTTTAGATTATGTATACATACTCCTTTGAAAAAATAAATTTCCATTATGAAACGTAAAGATGTTCATATTTAAGTTTTTGATGAAATTGAAATGTTAGTTTATTTTTTTTGGAAGTTTGGCTTATTTTCTCATAAAGGCAGGGAGCTTAACTAGAAGTGCTCAGTAATGCTGTCTCTTTGTCATTATGATTGTTATAAAAGCAAAATATGTAAAAAGTACTGCAGAAGTAGTAACATAATAAAGGATATCCATATGAGAAACAAATCCCTCTTCCACTGCTCGCCTCATCTCCCTATTTTTCACCCTAGTACAATCACGGATATTAAATGTTTGTGTATTGTTCTCAATATAGTCTGCGAACATGTATATTGAGTTATACATATCAGTGATTGGTGAATAGGGTGACAAAGGTCTAGAAGAATCATGCGTTATGAATTAATCCAGTGTCATGGAGTTTACTCCAATCCATCCTGTCCCCGTGTGTGTCAAAGTAAACCTGATCCACAGAGTTTTCAATGGCTGATATTTGGGAAGTGGATCACCAGGTCTTTCGTCCTCAAATCTTATGGTTATTAGTTAATATTTTAAACCACTTGCATAACTCAGAAACACCCGTATTCTCTATACTTTCCTGTAAATAGCTCTTCCCCCTTAAGTATAAATCTTGGAGGTCACTCCAATTCTGTCACTACGGATTTACCTCATGGTTTTTATTCACTTCATAATATTACATTGTTAAAATGTCCTTAAAAATATTGGGACTGGTGTTCATTTTCAATGCTTCTCATCTTTTGATAAGATAGACAAGCTGCAATGCAGGTCCTCGTGCATCTATCTTTTCACACATATGTAGTAAAGATCTCTGAGGCAAACGTCCATCAGTGGAATTGTTGTGCCAAAAGACGCATTCGAGTTTACATGCTTTCCTATATACTCACTGTTATTGAGTCAATGATTGTCCGCGACCCTGTGGGACAGAGTAAAACTGACTATCTCTATGAGTTTCCAGAAGCATAACTCCTGAGAGGAGTGGAAAGCATCATATTTTACCTGAATAGCAGCTGGTGGTTTCAAACTGCTGACCTTCCAGTTAGCCACCCAATCCCATGCCCAGCACAAAGCATGCGATACTATTTTTACAATTTGATGTTCAAGCACCAAGTCTCCACTGCTCCTGGCTGGAGAAAGCTGGGCTCCAATATGTGTCTTTGTCCCCAAACACCAAACCCAAGGAGTTCAGAGCCTGGTAGACTCTCTCATTGAGAGCTAAGTCTCTGGAAGTCAGTTTTACTGATGTTACATTATGCTCAGTTGCTCTCTGCAAAGAGGCCAGAGTCAAGTGGTTTGATGGCATGAAAGAAAATGCAATCATTTGGTTTTTGCTCAATTGAAGCAAAACAATGGGATGCATCCGGATTTAATTCTCACTTCTTGCATTCGTAAGGATAAACCTTTTAAAATCATATGTGTGCAAGACATGTAGAAACCAGTGTCTTGCTCCTATGTTGTTTCCTTCAGAACTGTGGTTATCAACCTGGGGGTCATGACCCCTTTGGGGGTCGAACGACCCTTTCACAGGGGTCACATGCTTCATAAGAGTAGCAAAATCACAGTGATGAAGTAGCAATGGAAACGAATTTATGGTTGGGGATCACCACAACATGAGGAACTGCATTAAAGGGTCACAGCATTAGGCAGGTTGAGAGCCTCTGCTTTAGAGTAATGGGTCGCTGCTAGGGTTGGGGTTGAACAGCTGACTTTACTGTTAGTACTTGAGCCCTTATCCCACACTTATCCAGCACACTCAGGACTCCAGTGGCCATAAGACATCTCACAGGCCCCTAATTCAAACAGAGGCTATTAGTATAAAATAGATTCATATTCTATGTCTTGTACTATTAATTCCTGTTGTATAACAAACATAATTATCATGGAAGAATAAACAACACGAGGGAATAGAGTACTGGAGATAGACAATCTTTCCACAATTAACAAACATTATCTTTTTCAAAAATAGTACGCACATATAAAGGAGACGTTCACCTATTTTATAATGTTTAATATGCAAATTATCTTGGCAACAAGAGAATTAATTCCATTTCTCCTGAGCTCATTCACCCAACTTGCATGCCCGAAGTTTGTATTTTGTGAGGAGCATGTTCATGATAACTTATGAGGGTGTCCTGTCCTTCTAGTTCTCTTCTTCTGGACACATTGGCAGCAAGAGGTGCTAATTATTCTGAACCTCAGAGGCTTAAATACAGGATGAGGCCAAAACTGTAATGAACTGAAAACTCATGGAAAAATTCCCATGGGTATATTGCTTGTGTGGATGGCCATTAATTGGGGTTGGTTTCTTGTGTTTGACCCTTCAGTAGACTAGAGAGGGCTTCTTTGAGTCTGTCCATGATGGAGAAGAAACCCACCTGGCCGGCCAGTGCCTGGATATTATGTCCAAGCTACAGCCCATTCGTCCATCACTTCCCATCTCTGAACCGATTATCCAACACACTGATGGTTGAAAACCCACATCACGTAAATGCAAAGAGCTGTGGGGAAGGAGAAATAGCCAAAAATAAAGGTAATCTTGTCATTTCTTCATAGGCTGGGTGAAAGGAAATTCAAGGGCATAATTATAAAGTAATAAAGTAATAAGTTTAAAAGGTGTGTTCCAGAAGCTGTGTGTGTGTGTGTGTGTGTGTGTGTGTGTGTGTGTAAGGGAAGACTAAAAGGATTCTGAAGAGTTCTGGCATCTAGGAGAAAATATATTTCATTGTTTATTTCTTTGCAATTTTTACTTCATATTTTTGAGCAACCGGACACAAAGATCTCTTTACAGTGTTTAAAGTAAATGTATCACTTTGAGTTTTAAGGTGTTACTGCTGCAGGCCATGCTATTTTCAAAAGCCTCATATACATACAAAGTGGGACAATGAACAACAAAGACTAAAAAAGAAACTCCTTGCATTTGAATGATGGTATTTGCTGAAAATGTGGAATGTATCATTGATTGTCTAAATAGCAAACAAATCTGTCTTGGAAGAAGTCCATCCAGAGTCTTTCTCAATGATGAGCCTTTCATCTCAAGTACTTTGGACATGGAATCAGAAGGGGCCAGTCCTGGACAAGGACATGGTGTTTGGTAGAGCAAAATGAAGGACTCCTCTAAAAGGGAGAGATTGGCACAGTGGTTCCAACAAGCAGATCAGACAGAAGAGGGCATTGGATGTACCATGCTTTGCTTCATTATATGCAGCATTGATATGTGTCAGAAAAATAAAATGTGCTAGCGCTTAACAAGGATATCAACTCCATTACAATGTGGAGAGCCACTGACATTTTTGACCTAGGACGAGCATAATTAATTTGAAATAAGGAAGGACTTTTAATTCAAACATGTTAGGGTATTTTGAAAATGTGAGCACAAGTACAAGTTGGGAGAAAAGTGTAATAGTTAGTGACTATGAAATATTGAACAACTCTTTCTGTATCTGCTTTGTTTTGGATATGTATATTTAATTGATAGCTGTGAGTGAAAACATTAAAGTACAATTGGTTCTGTTTCACAACTTGAGTGACAGGTACGTAATTATACGTCAAAGAAAAGGGTTATATGCTGAGTACCAAGAACATCGTTGCTCTGTAAACAAAATGAAGAGATTACAGTTGGGGTATTGGTGGTCAATGAACACACTTTTTGGATTTAGGAATTTAAAGGTTTGAACTGCTTCTCACTGGCACTCTCCTTCCCACAATCTCTAATGAATTAAATGACTCTAACACTAAAAGTATAGGTCCAGCCCACCAGGTCCACTAATCTCATTACATAAGAATCTCTGTGTATAGAGACTATAAGGAAGGACCAACTAGGAGAATCATAAAAAGAAATAATCAGAGGATCCAGCGACTGATTTCTTAGTAGGCAAATCATGTTTACTATCACTCAGTGAATATTTATTTTCTATGTATTACTCTTTTCTCTTATACTCATAGATGCCCCCAAATAAGGAAAATGTAACATTGTGTGGACCTCATAATAAAATTAAATCATCATGAATAATAGCTGGTTACGGAATTATTATCATGTGGCAAGACCTGAACTTCATATGGAGTTTACATTACATCACTTACTCTACACATTATTTCTCTAAACTAGTTATAATTATGTTCACCTTAAAGATGAGGAAATTTCCCCCAAAGAAATTAAATGACTTCTCCAAAGTCACATAGCTAGCATATGGAATTACTTTATTTATAATAAGGAAGAAAATGCCTTTAAAAGCATAAGGGAATATATAAGGTAAATTTATCATAGGATGACAATTTTTTAGCTAGGAATTTAAAGGAAAAAGCAGTCATTGAGTTAAACTTCAGATATTATGTCAGACTCACAGTGTGTGATTGCATGGGGGAAGAGGAAGATAGAGGCACCTCAGTGGAAAACAGTGTAACTAACAGGAATAAATAAGGAAAATGGGGGGAAGTTTTTATGTGTATATGTGGTATTGATTATCCTAAGGAATTATAAGGTACGTAGTCCCAAATTTTCGGGAGCCAAATATTTCAAACTCTTTCTGGTCATTTCTCTCATGGTGAAATCCCACGAAGTTTACCAAGATATTTTTTAAATGACATTTTCATCGCGAGCAAAGTTCTGAGTATGTTTTTGCATACACATATATGTGGTTTTATCTTGTTTGTGTGTGTGTGTGTGTGTGTGTGTGTGTGTGGTTCTCTTTTCCAATTCTCATGAAAATGACAGCGTTGCAGCTTGGAAGGGGTCAAAGGAGCCCTGGCATCCCGTCCTTCCATGGTACTGCTTTGCTGAAGTGCTCCAGTTCAATGAGGCTTTGGTTGGGGTCACTGTGAAGAACATGAAGATGCCAAGATGGCTTGGCGCTGTCCTCGGCTGCTGATGTACCAGCTGTCTTCATATCATTGCCTGCTGGCCTTTGTTTCAAGAAGCACTGCTTTCTCCTAATCTATGTAAGTCTTCATTCACTTGTGACCATTAAGCATTCATGACATGTTGAAATTATGGTAGTACTATTGAAACTCTTGAGAAGAGAACACATCAAAATCTCAAAGGAATAAGTACTCAAGTGGAAGACACCCATGGACTAAGCAAAATCTCCCAATGACTTTGCTGGTTTTCACAACAATATATCCACATTTAACTGACCATGCTGAGTGAACATTTTACCATAAGTATATATATAAATAAATAAAAATGATGCCCTTTTATTATAATCATGCTACAGATGCAGATTACTACACAAATGAGAATTTCATTTCGGTATCTGGTTCACAATTCTCAGTGCCTTCTGCCTTTATAAGTGACAACCAGCCCTACCTGGGGGTCTTTAGAGGTCTCAGCTGAAATTTCATCTAACAGTGGCAACATGTGGGTCAGCAACCAGAGCTCCCTGGATGATTTCATTTTATTGGGCTTCTCTGACCATCCCTGGCTTGAGACACCACTCTTTGTCATCTTTCTGGTGACTTACATCTGTGCCTTATGTGGGAATATTTCCATTATCCTAGTTTCCCGGCTGGATCCTCAGCTTGACAGTCCCATGTACTTTTTTGTCTCCAATCTTTCCCTTCTGGATCTCTGCTACACCACCAGCACGGTCCCACAAATGCTAGTCAACCTCAGGGGACCAGAAAAGACCATTAACTATGGTGGTTGCGTCGCCCAACTCTATATTTTCTTGGCCTTGGGTTCCACTGAGTGCATCCTTCTAGCTATCATGGCCTTTGATCGTTATGCGGCTATTTGCAAGCCTCTTCACTACCCAATCATCATGAACCAGAGGCGCTGTATCCACATGGCCACTGGGACCTGGATGAGTGGTTTTGCTAACTCCCTTGTTCAGTCTACGCTCACGGTGGTGACTCCAAGATGTGGGAGGAGAGTGGTGGACCATTTCTTCTGCGAAGTTCCTGCCCTTTTGAAACTAGCCTGTACAGACACTCGTGTCAATGAGGCTGAGCTCAATGTCCTAGGGGCTTTGCTTCTCCTGGTGCCTCTCGCCCTGATCACAGGCACTTACCTCTTCATAGGGAGAGCAGTCATGAAAATCCGCTCTGCAGAAAGTCGCTGGAAGGCCTTTAATACATGTGCTTCCCATTTGCTGGTGGTCTCGCTCTTCTACTTCACAGCCATCACTATGTATGTCCAGCCTCCCTCTAGTTACTCTCGTGACAGAAGGAAGATTATGGCTCTCTTCTATGGAATCGTCACACCTACCCTGAACCCGTTTATCTACACGCTGAGGAACAAGGATGTGAAAGCGGCCCTTCGACGGGCACTGACCAAGGAGTTTTGGGTCAAGACAAGATGATCTCTGAACAAGGAGACCTAAGTGGCAAGCATGGATGTGTTAACCTTGCCAACAAGATGTCGGCTATGACAGTAATGAGAAGCAGGGTATCAGTTGGCATAAAATTCACAAGTCAAACAAGACCAAGAAATGAACAGTGTCTACATAGCGTATCCACTTAGGACAAGAACGGTTTCACCAAACTGAAACCTTCCAGCTTGGCGTCAGTTTTATGATAACCCTCATTACCTGTTAATGTAGCCTTAGGGAAAAAGTAGTGTCACACATCAGGAAACATATCTAGAGAGTTGTATGTTTGGGTTAAATGGTTTATATAAGTTAATCCCAAGCAAATGAAAACTGAGCATTTTCGAAAAGCATGGCATTAATATTCTGAGATAAATGGAATCAATATGCATTGATAGCATTAGTCATCTTCCAATGTTCAATGTCTGACTATATTAAGACTCTTTCAAAGAGATCCTGGTTGTGCAATGGTAAAGCGCTCAGCTTCGCACCAATAGGTCAGAGTTCCAACACACCAGTTGCTCCATATCAAGAAATACCTAGAAGATCTTCTCTCATTAAGATTACAGTTTAGGAAGCCACATGTGGCCCCGTTCTCATCTGTCCTGTTGGGGTGCTATGTGAGGGAATTAACAAGGCACATATCAAGAAAGTTTTGTTTTTTTTGGCTTTGATTAAAGCCATAAAGTCAACTGGAATCAACAGAAAATTCTGGTAATACTTAAGCTAGAAGTATGAAAACAAAAATGCATGAACTATTTAATATTGTCGATTTTAACAATAAATTATTTTTTTGCCAGAATCTCTGGTCAGGCTTATGTTGCTCTTTTTAAACAACAGAGAGGGTGATGACAATATAAGTAGAAGTTGTTCTGTGGCAAGGAAAAATCTGGGGTGTGCTTTGGATGATAAACAGTGGTGGAAAATACTTAAGGTGGAAAAAGTCCTAATGAAAAAAATTAAGATTCTAGTCATTTACTTGCTTTTCAATGATGCTTTCTTCACCATTTGGTTTGCTAAGCTCTTCATATTTCAGTGTAAGCGTTTTAAGAACTTCATATCTAACTCACAAGCTTGGTTGACTTGTTAGTGAGATTTTTTCAAATGTTTTATACCACCTGAATGAAAAATATGCAGATCCAAAGATGTCGAGACAAAATGACAAAACATATTATCAGTGCAGAAAAATACTCATCTTTATTTTCTGGAATAACAGGGAGACCGCATGCTTTCTGAAGGGGCATATGCTGTTTCATCAGTAGAGTGATGGACAAGCTTTGATATTGGGAGAGGGAGAAATAACTTCTTGTCTTTTACTACTTTTCTGAACTCCAAATTTCTCTTAATTTGGATATTACATATAGAAATGTATTATAAATCCATGATGATAAAAATAATGAAACAGGATTGAGTTTCCAGAACCAGACTTACACATACCCTATTGCCAAGTTTATGATACTTATGTCATTGCTTATAGTGGGGAAAGTTTCATCTTTCCAAGATTCTATGTGGGAACAAGCAAATATCCATATGCAAATGTTTCACATTCTTTGAAAAGGATTAATACTTATGTCATGAAAAATTTCCAGGTAATGAGAGAACATCAGTAGTCATTTGAAATTGACATATTATAAATCAAAAGTTTGAAAAGCCAATAAAGTGATACTTTTGTAATAATGTATAGCCTTACATATTTAGGTTAGGAAAGAAAAGTATTCTAAAGAATTAGGTAAGCTAAATACCTAAATAACTATCAGTATTTAGGATGGAACATTTTCAAACTAAGTAGAAGAAAGGAAGTGATGCAAATCAGAGCAAAAGTTACTGAAACAGGAAAGTACAATGTATAGTGGAGGGGGTTAAATCATTGCCTCAAAAGCATTATTGAAATGTCAAATTTCTGGCCAAATCACTTAAGAATAAAATATAAACAACAAAAACATGTATGTGTGTGCGAGAGAAAAAGAAGATGGAATTTTGAACACAGTCTTTGAAGTGCTTTATTTCTCCCATAGGGAATTGAATTTGATATGTTATTCTTCATCCCAGAAGACAATTAATAAATAATAAAATGTTCATTTTATCTTCCATATAGTTCCACACTATTTTCTATGTGGGGATTCATGCAATCATAAGTTAGGCAATCATCCTGAGTTCTCAATTATAGCATATCCGTTCCCACAGATTTCCTCAAACCTTCTTGATAAAGGTGCTGCCCACCTATAAGTGCATTGGATGTATGTATGCATTGTGATAAGAGTTGTCTGAGCCCCCAATAAAATTATTTTTTAAAACAATTTATTAGGGGCTCATACAACTCTTATCACAGTCCCTACATATACATACATCAATTGTATAAAGCACATCTGTACATTCTTTGCCCTAATCATTTTTTCTCCTCTTTTCTTTTTTTACATTTTATTAGGGACGCATACAACTCTTATCACAATCCATACGTATACAAACATCAATTGTATAAAGCACATCCATACATTCCCTGCCCCAATCATTGTCAAAGCATTTGCTCTCCACTTAAGCCCTTTGCATCAGGTCCTCTTTTTTTTTTCCACTCCCACCCCTCTCCCACCTCCCTCATGTGCCCTTGGTAATTTATACATCGTTATTTTGTCATATCTTGCCCTATCCAGAGTAAAATGATTTTTAAGAGAAAGATAATTTCCAGTAAAAGATGCATGTAATCACATTTCCTCCTCTCAGTTCACTGTTGCCACTATTTCAAAATAATAAATTACGTTCCTCTAGGAAGCTATTGATAAACATGAACAACGTTCTGAAAATGCTTCGGTCTTTTTTCATTATAAATTACTTAATATTATATTATAAGTGAAATGACAGTATGAGTGCTGGGGTTTGAATTAGAGTGCTTTGTGACTGGTAGCATTGACCATCTATCTGAATTCAACACTGCCAAAATTTATGAATACTGAACATTGCAAATATTCAATCTGGGATCTAATAAATTGAATACAAAACAAAACTCCACTATACACTGCCTACAAGGTACATATTGACATATACATATATATTCACTAACATTGAGTTGATTCCAACGAATAATAATCCTATAGGACAGGATAGAATTGCCTGTCTCTATTGGCTTCCGAGGCTGTAACTTCATGCATGTTGAAAGCCTCAGCTTTCCCTTGCAGAGCATCTGGTGGTTTTGAACTGATGACCTTGTAGTTAGCTGCCCAACTCAGAACCACTGCATTACCAGGGCTCCTTAAATATATAGGAAGTCAGGGCGCCTCCTCTCCTGCCTCCAGAGCAGGAGCTTGGGCACTGAGGGCGGGGCCAGAGCAGCTGCAGCTGGAGCAGGCTGCTGAGACAAAGGAGGCAACAGGGCCAGTTGTGAGTGTATAGATTCCTGAGTGAGACCTGGAACTTAAGCAAAGAGAAACCTTCAAGGAACAGCTTCCACTGAAAACTACCACTTACAGGCTTTGGGTTAAGACAGCAATTTCTGTGCCTTCCTGATAGTACCGAGACAAGCTTCCCTGCGACCAGCAACCAAGAAAGGAGAAACTCTCTTCTTTATGAAACTGACTGCTTAAGATACCTGAATCGCAAGAACAAAAACTCAAGTGAAGTGCTCAAATTATTCTGACATCGTTGGACACTCATCCTACTGCGGAGCATATTTTTCAGAGCTTCCTGTGCTGAGGTACCGAGCCTTCCCTGGTGCTTATTTATCCCCGGGATTGTGACCATGTGTGAATTATGGCTGTGTTTCAACTGCTGTATTGCCGAGCAGCCCCAGCCTAAAAGGCGACAGAGGATTAACCGAAGTATGATCAGTGAGCCAACCAACTTTGTGCACACAGCCCACGTCGGCTCAGGAGACCTGTTCAGTGGGATGAACTCTGTCAGCTCCATTCAGAACCAGATGCAGTCCAAGGGCAGCTTGGGGCGTAATTGGCCGCCAATGTGCAGATGCAGCTGGTGGACACGAAGGTGGGATAGCCCAGGGCTCCTAACAGATGTGTGATGGTCCCGTTCACCCTCTTGTGGTTGCTCCAGTGATGCGTGACTGTCCTGTGAAGAAGCTGTGGCCGGATGACTACTGCGTCCCCGTCAGCTGGCATGCATGCCTCGGGACTCGTGGACAGAGTTCTTTGGATCGTGGCTTACTTTTCCAATCACTCTGGATCTGACCTTAGCATGATCTTTTTCGTGACTGCTCCCACCATGTTGAAACCTCCTCCTTTTTTGTTGGTTTCCTTCCTCCCCGCCTTAACCATTTCTCTCCCCACTTGCTGCCCTCCACCTCAAGATTTGTCTTGGTAAGCAAGAACCTATAATCTGTCACATGCTGTATATTTTGGCAAGTATGAGACCCACAAGCACAGTTCCTTCGCGACTTCAGCGGAGTGGATCTCGCGTGCTTCATGGAGTTGCTTTGTGGGGAGCCCACCGAGCGCCAGAGGCCAGTCTTTTTGCTGCCGGGGGCTGACGACCCTGCTGCTATTGGGGAGAACGTGTAGCTGGGACAGAGGGCCCCGTGGGCTTCCCAGGAAAAGATGACTTGTAGCGTTATTTAGAAGGAAGCCTTTTTGGTCGCTTTGATTAGAATTGCAATAAAAGAAATGCTTACAGTCAAAAAAATATATAGGAAGTCAAACACACAAAGATTTAAAAGGATATACTGTCTTAAAACAAATTAAAAGAAAACTGAAGCGACTGTATAAATTATGGAGAGTGTAGACTTTGGACCCAGAGATTACCCGTGATTAAGGAGTTCTTTCATGATAATAAACGAGAATGTGCAAAAGAGAATATAACAATCTTAAACATTTATTAAGTTGGGTTTTTTTAAATACTTTTATTTGCGGCTCTTACATCTCTTATCACAATCCATAAATTCCTCCAGTGTGTCAGGAACATTTGCTCATATCCTACCATCATCATTTTCAAAGGATTCTGCATGACTTCTGTGCCTCACCCCAGGGTGATGGAGCCAGACAACTGTGCACTATTTCTGCGCAGTGTCTCCACTGCTGTCCCCGCGGTGTCATGTTTCAATGAGGGATGCTATGTCCCATGGTGGGGCCAGCCCAGTGGTTCTTCCTATGTGTTGTCTGCTCCTTACAGGAACATTGTCACTGGGGTTGGTGGGCCAGGATATCCTCTCCTCCCTCTCTGTCCCTTTGTATTTCTCCCATGTGTGCTCTAGTCCTACATGCCCTCTCCTCAAGCTGTAGTCTCAGTGCTGCCCTCTAAAGTTCATTCTTATGAGTGTGGGGGAGGGGTTGTGGTGGTGTCCACATCGTTGGGATTGGGCCTGGCCCCCCAGATCTCTCTATTGGTTCCCTGGTACATGCCAGTATGTCACATTCATGTCTTAGCATATTGGGTTGAAGCCTGGTCTCTCTCTCTCTCTCCCTCTCCTGTGGAGATGAACACAATATTCTCCCCTTGGGTGGATTAGTGCCCTATTCCGCTAATACTCATGGCTTTTTCCCCCTTCTGTTTCTTCACTCTTGTATTTAGTGGGCTGCCATGTATATCCCTGGATTGGGCTTGGCCCCTGCCATAGTTGCTGGACCTCACCTCAGGGATGTATGTATATAGCTTTTCCCCTATGACCCCCCCCCCTTTATTTCTTAAGCTTACCTCTGTGAACTCATGTTGTACTTGTCCTTTTGTGCTTGACTTACTTCACTTAGCATGATTTCCTCCAGTTCTTCCCATGAGGAAATGTGCTTCAATGCTTTCATCGCTGCATTGAACAGACACGTAACACTTCATTGTACGTATGCACCACAGTCTTTTTGATACATTCATCTGTTGGTGGAAATTCGGGTTGTTTCTAACACCTTGCCATGCTGTGCCACAATGTGTGGCACAAAACGGTGCCACAATGAGCCTTGGAGCTCAGAGGACTGGCCATGGTTATTTCTCACCTCTTCTGGGTATATGCCCAGTAGGGGGATTGCTAGGGGGTATGGTAGTTAAATCTCCATCTAGTTTAGACATCACTAAATCTATTTCCATAAAGGCTGTACATATCTACAGGTGCATCAGCAGTGGAAAAGCAGTCTTATCTCCCCACAGCCCCTCCAATAACTGTTACTTTATGATTTTCTGAATTGGGCTATTTTTGAGGGTGTTTGGTGATATCTCATCATTGCTTTAATTTACATTTATCTTATGTCTAATGATCAGGAATATTTTCTCCTATGCTTATTGGCTATTCAGATTTCTGCCCCTGGGAAACTGTTATTCAGGTCCTTTACCCACCACCTTAGTGGGCAGTTCATTTTATTCTTATTGCAAGCTTGCAAAGTATTGTACATTTTAGTAATAAGGCTTTTGTGAGATGTCTGTATAATCCTATGTGCTAGAATTTACTCAGGTTCAACTTGTGTCCAAGCATGTGGTCTATCCTCGAGTATGTGTCATGAGGTCTTGAAAAGAATGTGAATTTTGTCATATTTGGGTGGAAAACTCTGAAAATATCTATGAGGTCAAGTCGTTCAATTATACTGTTTAGATCTGTAGCCTCCTTGTTGAGTTTCTTTCCTTTTGATCTGCCTTTGAGTTAGTTAAAGTTTATTGTGTCAATCTGGCCGATAAACACATGTAGGGATAATGGTAGGGCAGAGAAATAAATGGCTCGGTGAGCCTCACCTTTTGATTTCTTGCGTCTCTTGCTTTGTGATTGTCAGATCAGGGTGCAGCTGCCTTAGCCAATTCCCTGCTTCAGCTGGCAAGGCTCACTTCCTGCAAGATATCCCTGAGGTGAAGCTGTATGAACCTATTCCGATGCAGCCCTGGGTGCTGGAGCATCTGTGTGGAGACCCCTGCCAGTGTTGAGTTGCTTACATGTTCACTGATTCGACTGTCCTCCTGCAGTTGGCATCTAGTGTGTGCTTTGTGAGATGGAGGAGGACTTTGTGGATTGCTGTTGGACCCTAACAAGCCACAGTTTCCCCATGGATGACAGCCTGGGAACCAAAGTTCACAAATGAAAAGCTGTGGATCCTCTAAGCAAGAGACGTTAACTTTGGTTCAGACTTGTGGCCATTGGCTTGTCCCTATAAGTGGTGTTCACATCCTACTGATAATGGTTTCTATGGAGATCCACAGAACAGGTCCAATCTGCTCAGGGACAACCAAAGTTAGGCTGTCATCATGAATCTAGGGTCCGCTCATATTGTCACATGTATACCCTTATTCCCTCCTCTTCCAATAGTGTATGACCCCCTAGGTCATCCTTCTCCCATTACTGTATGAATTAGTTAAAGTTTATTGTGCCCACCTGGCCGATAAACACATGTGGGGTTAATTGAAGGGCAGAGCGACAAAAAGCTCAGTGAGCCTTGCTTTTCCAGATCTTGGGTCTCTTGCATTGTGAAGGTCAGACCAGGGTGCAGCTATATTAGCCAGTTCTTAAGGAGCCATGAAAGGAGGGCTGTGTCTCGTGTCATCTAACTGTCTAGGACAGTGTGCAAATGTCTATCCTAGCTGGTTCTCATAAACTGCTTCCTTACTGCAAATGGTAAGGGATTTGGGGGAGCAGCTGCAAACAGTGTTCCTTGATAGAATGTAAACAAAAGTGGTATGGACTGAGACATGGATTTCACTCTCAAGGCTATGAGAAAGTCAAGTGCGGGCATAGCAAACTTGTCTGGGAACACTGCCAGCATTTAGTACAAAAAATAGGCACTGTCATCCATCAGGGCTGCAGTTTGTACCGTCTTTGTGTCTACATTGTGCTGCAGTCCTGTATTGCCTCTGTATTGCCTGTGTGTGTATATGTGTGTCTGTTTGGTTCATGTCCATTCTCCCTGCTCAAGAAACCACATCCAGTTCTCTGCTTCAGCAGGCAAGGCTCACTTCCTGGAAGACATCCCCAAGGAGAAGCCACATGGAGTTACACTGAAGCAGCCCTGCGTGCTGGAGCAGCCATGTGGAGACCCCTGCAAGTGCTGAGATGCTTACACATTCACTAATTCAACTTTCTCCCTGCAGTTGACATCATTGTATGTGTTTTGTGAGCTGGAGGAGGAATTTGTGGATTAGTGTCAGCCATATGGGTTCATGTTGGACTTGTGGGCTTGGGCAGCACTGGGTTGGGAAGTTTTCTGGATGTGCACTTACCCTTCATATAAAACTCTCTCTGATACTCATGGGTTTCTGTAATTTGTTTCTCTAGAGCATCCGTACTAACACACTGTATTACCAAACCACGACCCTTTCCTGTGACCTATGTCTTTACCTGTACTTAGGGGGTTTGCACGTCCCCAGAAAATACATAAGCCTTGGTTATCAATAAATCTCTCTCTCTCCACGTGGACCTCCAAGTGAGGCTGAGGTGAGTATTGTTCCCATGAAATGTGTCTGACTCCATTATTTCAATCTCTCTTCTTTCTCTCATGCTCTCTATGACTTTACTATAATCTTTACTTATTATCGCTGTATAATTGCACCTACCGGACCCGTGATGGTGTGTTAGGGCTGGTACCCTGACATATGGTGCCCATCACATGTGGACTTGTAGGAAAAGAACTCTTTTTAGTTATATCCCATGTAACAATTGTACAGCCTCATTGGACAGAGAGGGTGAATCGGTAAAATGCTTTTGAGTTTTTTTGTGTGTGTGTGGTGTGTTTTAGTCTGAGTGAGATATGGGTCAGGCAAAGAGCAAGGATACAGAGTACAGTATCACGCTTTGCCACCTCTTGAAGAAACACAATGTAGTGGTAACGAATAAGAGAATTAAAGATTTTCTTCAAGTGGTAAAGAAATTTAATCCTTGTTTTCTGGAGTCAGGAACCATTGAGCTGGAGATCTGGGATAAGGTATCCATTAACTTGAGAAAAGCCCACAGGGAGGGACAGAGCATACCCACTGGAGACCTGGGACCTGTGGGTGCAGATTAAACAGTGTTGAAGCCTCTGCATGGGGATAAAGAAAAGAACCAAGGCCAACACAGCAGTGAGAATTATCTCCACATGGATCACCAAAGGAGGCTAAGGTGAGATTGCTACCATGAAATGTGTCTGACTCCATTACTGCAATCTCTCTTCTCTCTTTCATGCTCTCTATGACTTTACTATAATCTTTATTTATTATTGTTGTACAATTGTGCCTACCAGACCGGTGATGATGTGTTAGGGGCAGGCTCCCCTGAGAAACTCCCACTGAGAATGAGAAATAACCCATAGCAAACAGAGCATTCAGCATCTCTCATGCTTGTTGTTCTATGCTGTTGTTCTAGGATAGTGTTTTTTTCCCTTTTTCTTACTATATTGCTGGTTACTGTGTTAACATTTGTGTGATAGACTATAGATCATCAGCAATTTATACCTGTCTCGTGTGTATTCTTCCTTGTGTTGAGCTCGGTTCCTTGAGGCATACTCTAAATGAATGCTGACTGGATATCTGAGAGAATCTACAAGATGGGCAGCTCCAGCTTTGAATAGGAGAGATCATATAGCAAAGCCTTGAGCACACTGTGCAGGGACAGTAGGTTCAGGTACAAACCATCTGCCACATGGAACACTAGATCTGGGGAAGAGAGTACATTTTTTAATGACAGATTCAAGTTCTCAATAATACTCAAGGACACCCTAGTGTTTTTTCTGTTATTTAAATTAACCAATATTCTAGCAAGAATCTTTTTCATTCCCTGGGATTTTATGTAGCTCTAGTGGTATAGTGGTTACTTGTTGGGCAACTGACTATAAGGTCAGCCATTGGAAACCACCAAGTGCTCTCGGGGAAGACAGATGGGAATTTGTGTTCCCATAAAGAATTACAGTCTCAGAAACCCACAGGAAGAAGGTCTACCTTGTCCTGTAGCGTCAGTATTGATTCAATGGCAGTGAATTCTTTTGTTTGTTTGTTTGTTTAATGACATCATAATAAACTGGCCACTGGCAGATATAGGCCCTCTGGGTTCTCACACATCCCTGCTGTCCTTGGCAGTAACTTCATCCGTCTTAACTCCAGTGATTCTGTGCTGTCACTTAGCTTCTGCTACCAAGAGATCCCATTAGACTCAATGAAATTAGGGAGTTACCTCAGTGGTGGTGTCTTCTCTGGTCCTCCTTGATTCCCTTAGTGTTTTAATGCTGCTGCAATGAAAATAATATAAACAACTTACTTTAAATAACAGGAGTCTATTGTCTCACAGTTTTGAAAGTTAGATGTCAAATTGTGGCATCATCTCCAGGAGAGAGGTTTTGCTTATTAGTAGCCCCAGGAGTCCCTTTGGCTTATAAGAAACTAGAAAAATTCAATGCCATCAAGTTGATTCCAACTCATAGAAACCTTATAGAAAGGATAGAACTGCCCATGTGTGTTTCTGCGATTGTACTGGATTGTAAACGTCATCTTTCTCCCGCAGAGAGGTCAGTAACTTTGAACTACTGGCCTTGCAACTAGCAGTCCAAGTCATAACCACTACGCCACTGGGGTTCTTTGGTTCATAAAAAGATCCTTATTCTCTATGTGTGGTTCCATGCCTGTTTCCTTTTTTTCCTATGACATCACTCAAAACGGAATAGGTTTAGGACCCACCCTGGTTAGCATGCCTGCATTAATATAACAAAAGAAAACCTTCCTTCCAAAGGGACTCAGGGGTTTAGACTTCCATGTAACTTGAGGTAGGGAGACGGGAGTCGAGGGGGAACACTATTCAATTTGTAACACTCAATTAATTTTTAAATTAAAAAATTACTAGCTCGGGGCTGACACTTTCTCATGTGACTCTTTCCTTCCTTCCTTAGCCCTGGGTGCCCCTTTAGCTGTGTCATCATGAAAGCACAGATCCAGGCTGTCTTAATACATGTTAATATTAGAAATGCTCACCGTCAGTCTAAACATGAATGTCTCTCATGTAAATTTCAATATATTCAGAAGTAAAGAAAGAACACAGAGTATACTCACAGATCTCAGTGGAATTAAATTAGAAATCACTAACAAAATCAACAATAATTAATCAATATTTCACAAAAGGAATGTAGTTTAAGACACATACAGAGAGTGACATCTTCTACTAGCTACATTTTTAAAAAAGGTTAAAAGAAATGAGCAAACTAAATATTATATTTTATGTAATCTAACATGTTAAAGATATTCCCATTTTCAACATCTAAGCAGCATTTAACACATGAGATGCTTTATTTTCCTTTTCTATATTGAGGCTTCAAAATCTCATTGGTAGCTTACACTTACAGCACGTTGCCATTTGAACCAGCCATATTTCAAGGACTCAAAGGCTGCATGTAGCTAGGGGTAACCATACTGGATAGCACAGTTCTGTACCATAAGCCAACAGAGGTTTTGCAGGAGTGCTGGTGGCATAGTGGGTGCTGTGTTCACATTTGTTCAATATGATTTACAGCCTTGTGAATCTACAGAGCCGGTTCTATTCTGTTCTAGAGGGCTGCTGGTCCTACTCTGTACTTTTGAATGACTATGAGTTGGAATTGAGTGCAGGGGAGCGAGTTGTGTTTGGTTTTAATGTTCTTGTCCATCTATTACTACTTTGTTTTGTTGTGTTTGTTTTCAAAACCATTTTAGACTTAAGATAGAACAAGATTTGAAGCATTTAGATATATGTAAAACACATGTTAATGTTTCCATCAGAGGTTGGTCATTTGTCTCCTAACATGTACTACTTTGTACTCAACAGTCATGGGTGAATTCGACTCACTCTTTGTGACTAGCCTACCACATATTCCATGAGTAAATGCTAGCTTATCCAGGATCCTTCCTGTTCTCGGGCCACACATCACAGTTCCAGCACAATTACCAAAGCACACGTATTTAATGCCAGGTCAATTATCCCAACCCACTCTTAAATTGGTATCCATGAGGTTGCTTCATCATCTGGTTCTATTGTATACATTATCCAAGGCTTTGGGCTGCTATGTTCTTATATGGGATATTGGGGTGGGGGGAGCAAAAATGCCCTATCTCAAATAATCAACATTTTCTCAAAATTTGATTTTTTGAAAATGTATGCATATTTACTGTGATTAAAAAAACCTTTAAAAAGGGGGAACACACTATCTGAATATCCCACATACACCCCTTGGCCACATCTATGACTACTTATCATGTATTATGCCAGGATTGACACAATCAAGAAGAATGGGGTGGCATTCATTGCCAAAAAGGACATTACAAGATCTATCTTGACATACAATGCTATTTGTAATAGGTCTATATCTATCTGCTTTCTAGGAATTCTCATCCATGCTTATTCAAATGTATGCACCAACCACATAAGCCAGTGCTGAAGAAATTGAAGAAATTCACCAACCTCTTCAATCTGCAATTGATCAAATATCTGATCAAGATGCAATGATAATTATTGGAGATTGGACAGCAAAAGTTGGAAACAAAGAGGAATAAACAGTACTTGGAAAATATTGTCTTGGTGATCCCATGATAGAATCCCATGATAGAATTGTGCAAGTCCAATGATTTGTTCATAGCAAATATCTTTCTAAAAATAATACCAACAACAACTATATACAAGGATTTTTAGAAATGGAAAAGACAAAATTCAAACTGACTACATCTGTGGGGTGAGACCATGGAGGCTTACTATCAGCAGATAAAAAAAGAGGCTAGCTCAAGATAAATGTGAAGAAAACTAAAATAAGTCCACAGAGCCCAAATATGGCCTTGAGTCTCTCGCACCTGAATTGTGAGAACATCTTTGCTGCCTTGAACAGTCATGACAGAAGACAAGATCACCATTCATGAAGACAGACAAAGGTCATTGAAAAGACCTGAAAGAAAGAAAACATCAAAGTGGATGTCAGAAAAGACTTTGAAACTTGCTCTTAATTGTAGAATAGTTAAGACAAGTGGAAGAAATGATGATGTCAAAGAAATGAACAGAAAAATTCAAAGGTGAGTTAAAGAAGACAAAGCTAAATATTGTAATAAAATGTAGAAAGACAGAATTAAAATATCAAAAGGGAAAAGCATGCTCAGCCAATCTTAAACTGAAAGAGCTGAGAGAGAAAAATTCAAGCCTCAAGTTGTAATCTTGAAAGATTCTATGGAAAAAATATTGAATGACTCAGGGAGCATCAAGAGAAGATGGAAAGATATCTAGCGTCACCATAACAAAATGAATTAATAGACATTCTGCAACTTCAGAAGGTAGCATATGACAAGAACCAGTGGTGCTAAAGGAAGACTTTCAGGCTTCACTAAAGGCATCAGTCAAAAGCAAGTCTCCAGGAATTGATGGATTACCAATTTAAATGTCCCAACAAGCTGAGGAGGCAGTGGAAGCACCAACAACTCATCAATGCCAGGAAAGTTGGAAGACAGTTAAATGGCCAACTGAATAGAAGATATGCATATTTTTACACGTTCCAAAGAAAGGTGACCCACCAGAAGCCCAGATAGAGAGCAATATCATTGATATCACATGTAAGTAAAACTTTTGTAAAGATCATTCAACAACAGCTGCAGCAATATATTAGCAGGGAACTGCCAAGGGCTCAAGCCAGATTCCGAAGTGGATATGAAACAAGGGATATCATTGCTTATGTCAGAAGGATCTTGACTGAAAGCAGAGATTACAAGAAAGATATTTCCTTGTGTTTCTCTAAGTATGCAAAAGTATTAGACTACATGTATCATAACAAACTATAGGTAGCCCTGAAAAGAGTGGAAATTCCAGAATACTTCACAGTATTCATGTGGAATTTGTACATGGGTCAAGAGGAATTCGTGAGAATAGCACAAAGGGATTTTACATGGTTTAAAACCAAGAAAGGTATGCATCATGGTTTTATCCACTCACCATATTTGTTCAATTACATACGGAGAAAATAATCAGAGAAGCAGGATAATACGAAGAAGAATGTGGCATCAGGATTGGAAGAAGTCTTATTAACAACCTGTGATATGCAGATGATGTAACTGTGCTTGCTGAAATTAAAGAAGATTTGAAGCATTTACTGATGAAGATCAAGGATTGCAGCCTTCAATATGGATTGAAACTTTGTTAGTCTGGGTAGACTAGAGAAACAAATTCAGGAAGACTCATATGTGAATGAGAGAATCTTATATAAAGGGTAATTGTACATTAAGAAAGCATCCACAAGTAGTCCAGTCCAAGCCCAGAAGTCTGATATTAGTCAATATGTCTGATACCAATCTCTAAAATCCTCCTTAGACTCACAAAACACATGCAATGACATGGAATGCAGGAAGATCACAAGCTAGTCAGTGCAAATTCAGTGGCTGTAGAAGCATCTCAGTGCTGGCAGGGGTCTCCATGTGTCTCCTCCAGTTACAAGGGCTGCATCTGGGTAGGTCCATGTGACTTCTCCTCAGGGGTGTCTCTCATGAAGTGAGTAGAGAGACAGAGTCTCTCATGACTTCAAGGAGGAAATACAGGAAATTCCAGAATTCTCAGGAGAAGGCCATGCCCACACAGAAGCCTCATTAGCTATGATCCCATTGACAGACTAGACTCCACCCCTACACTCTTAATCCTCTCAAGTGCCAATTTATACCAGACTATATAACTACCACAATAACCTAATGTAAAGAACCCAAATTTTTACACCTGGAAAAGTAGGTATCATCATGATCAATAGAGAAAAGTTTTAAGTTGTCAAATATTTTGTCTTGCTTGGGTTCATAATCAATGCTCATGGAAGCAGCAGTCAAGGTATCAAATCATGAATTGCATTGGGTAAATCTACTTAAACAACCTTTATATTGTTGAAAAGCCAGGTTCCTTTGAGTACTAAGGTGTACCTAACCCAAGCCACGATGTTCTCAACTGCCTTACATGAACGTGAACGTTGGACATTAAATAAGGGAGATTGAAGAAGAATTGATGCATTTTAATTTCGGTGCTGGTGAAGAGTAATGACAACTTCACGGACTTCCAGGAAAACAAACAGATCTGTCTTAGAAGAAGTAAGGACAGACTGCTCCTTAAAGGCAGGGACAGTGAGACTTCATCTCACGTGTTCGGATATGTTGTCAGTAGAGACCAGTACCAGAGGAGGACATCATACTTGGTAAAGTAGGAGGACAGTGAACAATACAAAGGCTGTCCACAAAGTAATTGACATAGTGGCTGCAACAATGTGCTCAAGCATGGGAACAATTGTGAGGGTGGCACAGGACCAGGCATGTTTCATTCTGTTGTGCATAGGGCTGCTATGGGTTGGAACCAACTTGATGACCCCTAACAATAGCAGGAACCCTGAGAGTATCGTGGTTAGGCACTGGGCTGTGACCTGCAAAGTTGGCAATTTGAAATCAGTTGCTTCTCAGAAGAAAGACGGGGTTTTCTACTCCCGTCTACAGTTCTGTAAATAGTCACTGTCTTGCAAATGCCCAGGGACAGTTTTACTATGCTCTACAGGGTCATCATGAGTTGGCATAAACTCTATGGCAAGGACATCAATGACAGCATAATATAAATACGTCCTTGTGATATTAATATTATCCTATAATTTGCATTCTGTTGGGTCACCTTTCTATGGAATGTGTACACAATGGATCTCTTCCATTTGATTGGCCTGGTAGCTGTCTTCCATATTTCTCAGCATAGATGAAAGAATGTGTCTAGTGCTTCCTCAGCTGTTGACACATTTCAATTGGCATGCCATCAATCCTTGGAGCTTCACTAACATTAACTTCCGATCATAATCAATATCGCAATCTCTTCCTAAAGAGTCATTCTACTATGGTCAAACAGATGCAAAATGTGATAGCTTATATCTGAACCATCTTGATGCACAGTAATTACCTATAGATTTTTACAATGGAACTACAGAAACAAATGTTTGAGAAAGCAGATTTATGGTGTAATATCCTAAAACCTGCCTACCATTGTCATGTGATCACCCTATAATAAACTGATGAGCACGTATGCTTGTAATTTCATGCTCTAAAGCAATCATGCAACGTAATGTCAGTCACAAAAACTCATATATAGGATTCCAGTCCTAGAATAAGAAAATCTATAAAGACAAAATAGATAATTGATTGCTTAGGAATTGGGTTAGAGCAGAGTTTGGGGTTATAAAGGTTATAGTCAAAAGCACTGACTGTTTTTGAAATGATGAAAATTTACCAAAGTTGGTTTTGAAGTTGGTTATTTATATTTGTGACTTTTCTAGCAACATTATCTATGATACCAGTTTATGTGGAAAGGGACCAAGACAGTTTAAAATGAAAAGAACTCTAATGATCCTCACTTCTCCCTAGATCAAAAAAAAAAAAAAAAGCTGACATAACTGGCCATTTCTTTTTCTTTTTTTTTAATTAAATCATTTTACTGGGGGCTTGAACACTCTTATCACAGTCCATGCATCAATTGGATCAGGCATGTTTGTACATATGTTGCCTTCCTTCTTTTCTAGATATTTACACTATATTGAGCCCCTGGTATTAGCTCTTTTTCCCTCCTCCCCCCTAACCCCTGATAGATTACACATTGTTATTATTTTCATCTCTCACACCAACCACTGTCTCCATTCCCGCATGTTTTCTGTTGCTCTTCCCCCTGTAGAAAGGTATATGGTTATGTGTCAATCATTGCGACCGGTTCCCCCTTTCTCCCTATTTCTCCCTCATTCCTCTTACCCTATTCCCTCTCCTGTTCCTGGATTCTGTGTGTCATGAGCTCCTATTCCTTTCTATACCTGTCTAGATGTTTGGGTCTAGTCTGAATTGAGAAGCAGCAGTGGGGTCATGGTTGGGAGGGGGGGGGGGTCGGTGAGGAAGCCTCAAGGAACCAGAGGTATATAGTGTTTCATTGATGTTTTACTGCACTCTGGTGACTCATCCTTCCTTTTGGCCCCTCTGTGGGGAGATTATTCCAGGGTCTACTGATGGGCTTTCGATCTCTGCTCCAGCCCCCCTCGTTCTGAACAATATGATTTTGTTTGTTATGTGTCTGCTGATGCCTATTACCCAGTCCCTATGACCCCTCATGACTGCACCAGTAGTGTGCTTCTTCCATGTGAACTTGTTGCTTCACTTCTGATAAGACTTTAAGATCCCAGACACTATATCTTTTAATAGCCGGGAACCATCCGCCTTCTTCTCCATATTTTCTTATGCACCCATTTTGTTTTCAGTGATTGTGCAGGGAGGGTGAACATCTCAGGCTGCCAATTGGCTGGAACAAAGTGTTCTTTTTTTTTTTTTTTTTTTGCTGCGTGAGGAAAGGTTGTTTTTTTTTTCTTTTTCTCTTTTCTTCTTTTACATTTTATTAGGAACTCATACAACTCTTACCACAATCCATACATATATATACATCAATTGTATAAAGCACATCCATACATTCCCTGCCCCAATCATTCTCAAAGCATTTGCTCTCCACTTAAGCCCCTTGCATCAGGTCCTCTTTTTTCCCCCCCTTCCTCCCCATTCCCCCCTCCCTCATATGCCCTTGGTAATTTATACATCGTTATTTTGTCATATCTTGCCCTATCCGGAATCTCCCTTCCCCCCTTCTCTGCTGTCCCTCTCCCAGGGAAGAGGTCACATGTGGATGCTTGTAATCAGTTCCCCCTTTCCAACCCACTCACCCTCCACTCTCCTAGCATCATCCCTCACACCCTTGGTCCTGAAGGTATCATCCACCCTGGATTACCTGTACCTCCAACCCTCATATGTACCAGTGTACAGCCTCTGTCCTATCCAGCCCTGCAAGGTAGGATTCGGATCATGGTAGTTGGGGGAAGGAAGCATCCAGGATCTGGGGGAAAGCTGTGTTCTTCATCGATACTACCTCACACCCTAATTAACCCATGTCCTCTCCTAAACCCCTCTATGAGGGGATCTCCATTGGCCGACACTTGGGCCTTGGGTCTCCACTCTGCACTTTTATGAGTGTAAAGCCAAGAGTCCAGCGTGGGTCAAGCACTCCAGAGAACTACACCTTTTAAGATGACTGGGCCCAATCCTGGAATTGATATATATCAAGAAAAGTGTTGGGATTTCTATGCACCAGTAACTGCTGTATGCGTTCTTTCCACCTCACCACTTAAAAAAGTGGTGTCTATTGAAGTTATTTTATGTTTGTTTAAATAATATATATTGTTAAACATATAGGGTTTAGATAACATGCCTTTGGGTTCACAAGTTTTCAGTTATAGTTCAGATGTTTTTAGATTTATCTCTTGAAACTGAGGATCGTTGTTGATGAGTCTCACTTGCATCCAGGGTGGATTTAAATAAAATATTGGATTTGGGCCAGTTCTTATCAGAGGTGTTGGAACGGTTCCGTTGTATATCATCGAACTCATAGTGCCCCCTGTAGGACAGAATGTAATACCCATATAGGGTTCCCTAGGCTGTAATATTTAAGGAGCAAATTATCAAGTCTTTCCTCCCATAGAGAAGTAGGTGGTTTCAAATCACTGATGTTCAGCAATCAGCCAAGTACTCTAACCATTGCACCGCTACTTCATCTTATTGGAAAGGTAGTAGAGGATATTTTTCATATGACAAGAATTGTGGTCATCCAGGTAGATGAATTATAAAAATGACTGCAATCAATTTCTTCCATCTCTATGTGGATAGACGGCTTCTCACACCAAGGGCTAAAGTTAATTTTGCTGGTGTTGAATCTTCAGTGGGCTTGGTCATTTGCTTTATCAATAAAATGAAGTGGCCATGGGCATCCCAGCAATTCTGAGGCAAGGTTATAAGAAGATTTGCAGTTTCCATTTTGGAAACCTCCTTCTTGAAGCCTACCTGGCTTATTTTGAAAATCCAAGCTACAAAAGGAAGTCATGCACAGATGCAGCTAAATGTTCAGCCATCAACTACCAATCACAGAAGTGATCCATTTCTGACATCAGTTTAATCTGTTTGAATCTTCAGATAGCGATAACTAAGAGTCATATCTCCCTATAATTCTACAGAAGACCTCATGCAAGGACATTCCCACTGAACCCAACAAAACCACACACACTAAAGCAATAATAATA
Organism: Tenrec ecaudatus; assembly: GCF_050624435.1. NCBI lineage: Eukaryota > Metazoa > Chordata > Mammalia > Afrosoricida > Tenrecidae > Tenrec > Tenrec ecaudatus. The sequence goes on from NC_134530.1 coordinate 307,603,085, forward strand.
CGCTGGTCTAAGTCACCAAGTGTTAGAGTGCTTTGGTCTGCAGAAATCAAAAGAACAGAGACACATACATAAGTTATAAGAACTTTTTCCGATCTTGACAAACTGTAGGATTTCCAAAGTACTCGTGTGGTTATTTAAATAATAAAATTTATAATACTATTTAAGGACCTAGGGTGAAGTTTTTTTCTGTTTGTCTTCAGGTGAAAAAGTGTTAGAGATAAATTAAATTAAATTCTACAAAAGGAATTTAGGATTGAATATGGGCCATGGTTCCAGATGGTGTTGAGAACACATGTGCTTATTGATTACTTACGGCTCATTGTCCCAGATGATAATATTCCAATAGAGATGTTTAAAATAGTTGCAGAGATAATAATGAATAGTAGATGACTACCAACAAAGTAAAACCAAGCAAGTCTTACAACCCTAAATTCTGATATAATTTCACTTTGAGTGAGAAATGATAGCTATATGCTCATATATACTTTAAAAAAATCCAGATGTATAATTGATGATTTGTCCTGTATCCAACTATTAATTATTATTAAGTAACCTGGATAAAATCCACTGACACAGTTAACTTCTATCCATTCCACACATAGTTTTATATCAGACCATCATACCACAAATATATAATTTTCCAATCATTTTTAAAAACATCAAAATAGAACATAAAACATCTCCACTAAAGTACCATTTCAAATCAACCTTTCATCTGGTGTTGCAGTGGGTTAAGCAATGATCTGCTTGGGTGTTCAAATTCAACAAGTGCTCTATGGGAGAAAGATGAGGCTTTCTATTCTCATAAAGATTCGCAATCTCAGAAATCCTGCAGAGTAGTTATACTATGTCCTATAGTATTGCCATGAGTTGGATGTGATTCCACACAGCAGCTGGATCACTTTTAGTTCTATATAATATTTTTTAAAGCCTTTCATTAAGTACATGGCTCTGCTCTCTTGAGCGTAGAAAGAAATTCGTTTCAACTAAATAATGAAGGGAGCAAACTAAGCTTCTGATGACATAAGTCAGGAACAATGCTGCATATATTTTTAAATAATAAAAATTTAGACATTAGGGTGGACATTTGCAAATTATTGAGATTTAAGGAAACATATACCAATTCAGTAAGAGAAAAAAACTTAAACGTAAGACTCTTACCAAAATTCAATAAGTTGACTATCAAAGATCTCATAAGCAACTTTGACTGGTACTAACAATTTGTTCTTTCATATCTTAAGTTTGAAAAACCAAACAAAACGTCACTGCCATCAAATTGTTTCCAACTCAGACTCTTCCTGTAACACAGTATGGACCACAGGGGAGCAAAGCTGCTCCTGTGGGTTTCTGAGGATAATGTTCTATGGAAGTTGGAAGACTAATCTATCTCCCTAGGAGCTGTGGTGGTTTCCAACTGTTGGCATTTCCGTTATCATCCCATCTCAAAACCACTATGCCACCACTTTAGAGAGAGTAAACTGGAAGACCAGTGGGCTCATTATGAAAAAGAATTCTAAAAAGTTGTGAACTCCCACAAAATGTGTCCTGAAAATATTCGCAAGTTCTTTAATTGAAATATTCACCCATAGGATTGGTGACCACCTATATGAAGTGGAGAAAGGGTTTATATTTGGGTAGAATGTTGGCCAAGATAGTCTTTAAAATGCTTTCTAATTCTGTATACTCTGCAGAGTCTATGAATTTATAAACCTAATGCTCTGTGTTGATGATGACTCATATCAACTCTATAGAGCATGGTAGAACTGCTCTACAGGGTGTCTTTTGCTTGTTTGTTTGTTTTTTAATAGTTTTATTGGCATGTAATTCATATATCATACAATGTAGTCATTCAACCATACTAAGAAGACATATGTAATACCACAATCAATATAAGAAGATTTTCTTCTCATACTCATTGTTGCTAGTTCCCAACTTCCGCCCAACTTCTCTGCCATGCCCTTGGGTAATTATTAACCCATTAATGTCTCCAAAGAGTTATCCATCATGGATTTCTTTCTTTCTTTTAAAAAATCATTTTATTGGGGGCTCATACAATTCTTATCACAATCCATACATCCATCTATTGAGTCATGCACATTTGTACATTTATTGCCATAATCATTCTCAAAACATTTGCTTTCTACTTGAGTCCTTAATTTCAACTCCTCATTTTTCTCCCTCCCTCCCCTCTCACCCCTCACCCATGAACCCTTCATAGTTCATAGATAATTATTATTTTTGTCATATCTTACACTGTCCAACGTCTCCCTTCATCCATTTTTCTGTTGTCCACCCCTCAGGGAGGAGGTTATGTGTAGATCCCTGTAATAGGTTCACCCTTTCTACCACACCTTCCTCCACCCTCCAATTATTGTCTCTCTCATCACTGGTCCTGGAGGAGTCAACTGTCCTGGATTCCCTGTGTTTCAAGTTGCTATCTGTACCAATGTACATCCTCTGGTCTAGCCAGATTTGTAAAGTAGAATTGGGATCATGATAGTGGGGGGAGGAAGCATTTAAGAACTAGAGGAAATTTATATGTTTGATTGTTGCTACCCTGATCCCTGACTGGCTCATCTCCTCCCCACAACACTTCAGTAAGGGGGTGTCCAGTTGCCTACACATGGGCATAGGGTTTCCACCCTGCACTCTCCCTCATTTAAAATAATATGATTTTTTTGCTCTTTGATACCTCTACAAGGTTTATTAGACTATAATGCTCCCCCATCCCAATTGGGAACATTTCATTTCACACAAAAGATGGCTCTGTCTTTCAAAATTCTTGGTGACAGGAAGACACTTCAAGTGTGCATTCAATACACATCCACCCAATTACACTTTTTCGGTACCTATTCTTGACTGGTTAAATGTAATCAAAGTTCTCTGAGAATCAGTCACTATTTTGACATAATTCAGAATGTCAAAGTAGTGCTTAACCTAGAGGAGCACATTCTCCCAAGGACAGTGATGGAATACGAAGAGCAGTAACATTGTTTTCTTTTTGTTTATTTGTTTTTAGCTCTTCCTGTATGCCAGAACTTCATGTGTACTTTCTTCATTTAATAGTCATAAAAACCTATATACAACCATAATATTGTCTACATGTAGCAGGTTATATTATCCACAGATGTCCACAATAATATCTTCCATCCCAAATGCTTACCTACAGTGGGACCTCTCCACTTGTATAATGATAATGGTGTCCTATGTGCCCACCTTTTGAACCTAGGTTGACTATGGTCCATGGACAATGGTGAAATAATGCCATAGGATCTCCCAGCCTAGGTCAAAAGACCTTGCAGTTTCCACCAGGCTCTTTGGGATGTTTGTTCTGGGATGTCCTACTACCCATGGGTTACCAATTGAAGAGGCACAAGTAGGCATTTCCAGTGAATACTACCATCTGAGCCCTCAATCAACCGGAAGCATCTCCTGCCAACCATGTGGGTGAGCCCTCTGCAACATCCAGCCCAGTTGAGCCTTCAGACAACTGTACCCCAATTGATGTCTGATTATAATTGAAATAAGGACCCAGGATCCCAATGGAGTGATTTTTGTGTCCCAACATCAAGTTTAAGGTGGTTTATTACACAGCCATTGTAACCAGAATAATCCATTTTTTAAATGAGGTTGAAGGACTAGCCTCCCTATCCTTAACCAGTAGTTTATCCTGCTTCCTCATGTGTGCTGTCCTTTTCAAGATATGTGTCCATTTCAGCATATTCACCAGCTTAGATAGTTAACATGTATTGTGTCAATGTGGCCAATGAACACATGTGGGATTAATTGAAGGGTGGAGAGATAAGTGGCTCGGACAATTGTCTCTTGCTCTTTGATCATCGGACCAGTGTGCGGCTGCCTTGCTTATTCTCTGCCTATATTTGCAAGCTACTCTACCTGTGGGACACCTATCCCATGGACTGTGCTGCTGTAATTTGAGGTTCCTTCGCCAAACTATTGGAATTTACATCTCTTGAGCTGGGGACTGTCAGAGTGTCTGGTATCCATGCCTGTGTGTTGTCCCTACCATGTGGAGCAGGGTTGGTCTGTCTACCAGGCGTCCTCAAACTACGGCCCACGGGCCAAATGCGGCCCACCCAGGACATTCATAAGGCCCTCCGGTGTTCATGTCCCGTTTGTTTTTTACTTCAAAATAAGATATGTGCAGTGTGTATAGGAATTTGTTCACAGATTTTTAAAAAACTATAGTCAGGCCCTCAATGGGTCTGAGGGACAGTGAACTGGTGCCCTGTTTACAAAGTTTGAGGACCCCTGGAACCGATAGAACATTTCAACTTGGGCAGTGTGTGGTTTCTGGGGCTACGTCCTAAACGCCCTTGCAGGGGCCACTTTGCTCACTCTGGGTGAAATACACCTGGAGAGGGACTGGAGCATCTTTTCCCTTTCTTTTTCTTTTTCTTTTATCTTACTCAGAGGTTCCCAGCACATGTTGTTTTGCAGACCACTAGGATGTAGCTTTGGAGGCTCAACAACTGTATACATTCCTATAACATGTCCAACAAGTTTTAATTCCAGTGTGGCCTCTTATATTATGTATGGCTTGAGTTGTAGTTACACATGCATAAAGTCTGCTCAGGCGTTCCGAAAAGAGAAAGCAGCCCAGTTACAGTCTCTTCTGGAAGCTTCTATCTGGAAAGTTGACCAGTTTACAGGGCTCTGGGGCCTCCGGGACCATCATGACTTCAGGGGACAGATCCGCACAAAGAGACACTATAATTTTTTAAGCAAGCCAAATGATACATCTTTTTCTCCTAGAGCTGCATGTGGGTTCCAGTCATTGACTTTTCCATTAGCAACCAACCACTTAACCACTTTGCCACCAGGGATCATTATGGTTTTATAGTAGTATCCAAATAAAAGCATTTTCAAAAAGCACATGAACCAAGTGATATCTGGATTTACAATGATTTATACAAAAGGGCATAATTCAATCTAAATTGCACTGACTTTGTAACAAACAAATTGACAGGGGAGTTAAACCCTTCTTGCTGGAGTTCCTGGATCTGAAATGATTGCTTTTCAATAATTTGTTCCAAAGAATACAACTAAACTGAAATGCCACGTAAGCAGATGATCATTAAATCATCTCAACAGAAAAGCACTCCACAGAAATATGCCGTGTAATTGCAAGCGTTAGTCCCAAGGTATTTTCAAGAAGCTCCAGAGACCCACAGCAGCCAGGGACCTCTCTGACCTTGCCAGAGGAGCTTCAAAGTCTAACCTCCAGTCAGTAAAAAAGGACGAAAATACCATTATGTTCCCTCTCCACAGACCAGATTTCATAGAATGTTGCTGCACGACATAGATCTAGTCTCTCTGTCTAGTCATCATTGCTCACATTCAGAGCTTCTCCTCAAGTTCAAGGAAGATGTTCCTGGATGTGCTCTGGTGAGTCTTCTTGGGCTGTAAAAAGGAAGATTGCCATGAATAATGGACTCCCATATTTAATCACAGTGGGTAAGATTAAACCAGTCATTGTTATTTTGTTTAGAATAGCCAAAATCGACTTTAGGAGCGATGGCTTTATTTAAATGGAAGTGAGATATCAGGGAGAGAACGTTGCAAACTCCTTTCATTCCAGAAACTTAAATGGGATGCAGTGTCTATCTTTCCAGCAAAGCTCTCTTGGTGTAACCATCATGTAGAAAATCAGGGGTGAAGAGAGGGTGGGAGGAGACCATTTTTAAGTCACTGTTTCTTATTATTCATTGACTCTGGATGGCTTAAAGGAGATTTGAGAACCTTCATTGACCAATGGTCACAAGTAAAATGTTCAAATATGAAAGAAAAAGTTTCCATTGTGATAAGAGCTGAAGAACCCCCAATAAAATGATGCTTTGAAGAAAGGAAAAAGGTAAAGGAATAGCATAGGTGTGAACCCTTTCACTAGCTGCACAAGCAATAATCAGTTTTTAAACCACAGATAAATCATAATGGGACAATATGTTTCCTGTAACAATGAGTCATCCTTGATTTCTGTTTTCTTACATTTCTTAGAAAGGACTGACATAGATAAAAGTTCACAAAATCATAAGTTGGTCCAATATATGTTTCATATTTTAGGAAATAGAGGGCAAAATTTATAACCCAAAAAATAAAATTAAATTTCTCACATCATGCTTTTATTATCATTAAAAGTCGCCATTTTTTTAACCTCAAATTAAGATAGAGACATAGGTTTTCAATGCCCTCTTTGTTACAAGGCAGTGAATGTGTTGGCAAGAGAGTGTGGGATTAAATAAATGTAAATGTAATATTCTGAATTCATCCTCAGAAAATAAAAACGGCACAGTTCTGGGATCCCCACAAAATGACATGACCACCTTTCTCTTCTTAGCTAAGGAAATTAGATTAGATAGGATGGTCTTTGTTCTTGAGCCTTAGAACCTACAGAAATTTATAAAGAAAAATAGTTTGACATAATATCTAAACATTAGATACATATCAGGTCCCCTTCCTTTCTTTTTCTACTTCTGAGTCTGTTATCAGACATGACTGTGACAACCAGTGGATACGATAGGAATTCCCACCCACTGCCTTTGAGGTGAACTGGACCCACAGTGACCCTGTAAGATGGGATAGAACTTCCCATTTGGGGTTTCTAGGCTGCAAATACGTATGGGAGCAGATAGCCTCTTCATGGGAGTTGAAAGCTTCTTTCTCCTTGGCTCAACTAGTGGAGTCACACGAGTGGTTGTCATCTCAAAGAATAACCCACACACCACCAGAAAAAAACCAGGTCTTTGCCATCCAGTCCATTCTGACTCATGGGTATTTCTCTTCATTGATTTCCAAGACTAACTCTTTATAGGAACAGAAACTTTGTCTTTCTCTTGAGGAGCAGCTGCTAGTTCTGAACTGCTGACCTTGTGGTTAGTAGTCCAATAAATAACCACTATACTATAAGGGCTCCCAGGCACCCTTTACACAGGGTTTAGGTGAATATTAATTTCTGGTAAATTAATAAAGTTATGTATTACTGTATAGCTATATCTGTATGCATAAGATGTACTGGCAGTGAATGGTTAAACTCTTGACTGCTAAGCTAAGAATGAGAAGTTTGAACCCACGATTGGAAGAAAGAGTTGGTTATGAGCTCCTATGAAGATTACGGACTAGGTATCCTGCGGGAAAGCTTATCCATTTGGTTATTATTTCCTTTCTAAAATATATGCCGATAAATATCTGTTCTTTGGCTATTTCTACAAGGAATTTAGAATATTTAAATTCAGTTTATGTATGTTCTCATAAGTATAATGATTATATTCCATATTACTGCAGAGATATTGTCCGTATAATATATGATTATGATTTTTTTTCCAAGAAAAATAATTGTTTTAAAATATCATATATGAAGCAAAATTATAAAATTACAATAACAAAACCAATATTGTTATAAAGGTGTGTGAATACAGAAAAATAATTGAATACAATCATAACACAGAAGCCTAGTTTTATACATGTACAAATGGAATAAAACTATATAAACAATATCATTTTTATATAATGTAATGTTCATAAAATATATCAAGAAACTTTGCTCTTAATGTGTCACACTAAGAAACTTCTATCACATGTATATAAATTTCCCTAGATGCAAATGTTAACCTGTCTTATTCAATGGTTTTTCTAATGGTCAAAGCCATTTAAAATTGCGGAACATCATTATTAATATGTAACATTCAATATGCAGCAATATGTAACAATATGTGATGTGTAACATTCAATAATAACATGATGATCCTGATTTCTTTTTCTTAACTTCACTGAATAGGTTTTAGATTTTTAAACAATTTCTTGTTTTCTTTGCGTTTCCAGTTTGCCATGCAGCCAGCATTGCTCTTAGAAATCCAGAAGGAACATGGCTAATTTCACTGCATTGACTGGCTTTCTTCTCATGATTTTTTCTGCTAATCCTGAGATAGAAGTCTTATATGCTTCTTTGTTTTTAGTCTTATATTTGGTGGCTTTAATTGGCAATATTCTCATTATCACTGCGACTTCTGTCGACAATAGCCTCCACTCACCAATGTATTTCTTCCTAAAATACCTCTCCTTTTTGGATCTGTGTTACATTACTGCCACTGTACCCAGATTCGTCTGCAACTCCTTCATGCACAGTGGCAATATTTCTCTCTGGGAGTGTATCCTGCAGTGTTTTGCATTTACTTTCTCTGGTTGCGCTGAGATGGCCATGCTCACAGTGATGTCCTATGACCGCTATGTGGCCATCTGCTTCCCACTGCGCTATGAAATCATCATGGACACCAGCACCTGCGTTCATGGAGTCCTAGCTGCCTGGACCGGTGGGTTCATCTCTGGGGTGATGCATACCGCTGCTACTTTCTCCATCCACTTCTGTGGTCCCCATGTCATTCACCAGTTCTTCTGCAATGTCCCCCAACTCCTGAAACTCTCTTGCTCCAATGACTACATCAGTGAGCTTGGGGTCTCTGCCTTCCTGTCCTTGGCAACATTTCTTTGCTTCATCTTTATTGGCCTCTCTTACACACGTATATTCTCTGCTGTGCTCAGGATGCCATCTGCTGATGGAAGATCCAAGGCCTTTGCTACTTGCACCCCCCACCTATGCGTTGTCATATTATTTATTTCTACAAGTGTTTTTGAGTTTCTAAAGCCAGCTTCTGACTCTCCAACTGGATTCGACTTTTTGCTCACTTTTCTTTATACTGTCGTGCCCCCGACTTTCAATCCCATGATCTATAGCTTAAGAAACAAAGTCATGAAGAGTGCTCTGAACAAGATGTTTAAAGGAAGAAAAGCCTAACTGATTTGTTGGGGCAGTTCTCATTCCTGGTGAGGAGGCAAGGTCAAAATATAATGGGAAAGGACAACATAGCCGATCGAGAAATTGAAGCTAAATAAAAACGCATTTACCTAAAGTTGGTTCATCTACGTAAAATCAGTTCACGAGCATTTATATCAGAGAAAGCCAATGATATAACAAAGTAAAGACAGAACATTTAAATAGGCTCAACAAAACTTTATTATTATACCTTTTACATTTAGTCCTATAATCCCTTGAAATATAACTTTTGTCAATGGTGTGAGGTAGAAGTCATTGTTTGTTGTACTCACATGAATCTCATTTAACCAGTGTGGTTAATTGGGAAACAACTTTTCTCCAATGAGCGGAAGCCATGTGTACAAAGAGAGGATCATCAAAATATTCATGTAGCTACCCCATGATCATTGTTTATTTTACTTTCAAATATTTTATTTTTAACAGTTTTATTGGCATGTAAATCACACATCACACAATTTAATAGTTCCATCATATTAAGAGCGTTTCCACACTCATCACCACAAGCCATTTCAGAACAGTTTCTCCTTTCTCCTACTCACTGTTGTTAGCTCCTCCCAACGTCGCCTGTCACGTCCCTCATTACTGTACCTAGAGATTCACTTGGCCATCATAGACAGAAAATCACACAAAACAAAATCAAGAAACAATGAGAACAGAAACCACCAACAAGGACAAAACAAACAGAAAAGCCTGGTTTCTGAAATTGAAACAAAAGTTGAAAATACTAAAAACAGCTTGAAAAAGCCAAACAGCTTGAAAATGGGTCAAAAGGGATATTAACTCATTAGGTGTTAAATGGTAACCTAACTACCTCATCTATAATTGACTTTACAAGGCTCTCTGTCTAAGAACAAGACTATTCACGCCCCTGGACTATGTTCAGAAGGGAATTACTAACGGCTGAACTCATGCGTCGTCCCTGAAAATGGATTTGGGCTTCCATTGTCATCCATAGTCTTTTGAAAACTGGGTGTTAACAGTTTAAGAACTGAGACCATTTGTTCTTTTGTATACGCATTTTACTATTTGCAGTCCTTGGATCACGCAGGCTGGTGTGCTTCTTCCATGTGGACCTAGTTGCCGCTTTACTTAGATGGCTGCTTGTTCTAATACAAGCCTTTGAGAACCCAGGTGCTATGCTTTCTGATAGCCAGGAACCATCTGAAATTATGCTTGTAAAATCTGGCTTTTCAGATCCCAATACACAATTTGTTATCATGTATGGATTAGAGAGTTCAATGACTGTGGGCATTGTTTACACAAATACTGACAGTTGGGCATAGGGCAGAGGTTTCACTAATGCTCCTTCACAAAAGCACCAGACTAGTACTCCCTCGGCCTTAAGGCTGTAACCCCTTTGTGTGAGAAGGAGCAGATGAATTTGTGGTCATTGGACTTAGTTCCGATTTCTTGTTTGAAAGTGTTCAATGAGCAGTAGCACAGGATTACCATCCATTTACTATTTTAACACTCTCTTTGCTCTTTAGGACATGTTGTAATTCATTATCTTTTAGTGCCACTTTCCATACAAATTTGGAAGGCCCCTCATATGCACGGAAGTCTCCAAGCCATTCAATTAGAATCCTAAAACTTTAACACTGTTGTCATGAGTGAGCTGGAAAGTGTAGCTCCCAAATCACAGGAACTTTTGTCCAATGAAAATGTGAAAAGGCGAAGCTATTTCTTTCCAACTAACCTTTATCTAGGTTAGTATTCTGGCTAAAAGCAGTGTTTGGATGCCTCTAACCTTTTTTTCTGAAGAATGCAGTGCCCTTTGGTTAATACCACACCAAAGCCGTAGTTTGGACATTCTCAATAGATTCTAATCATGTTCCTTGGCACCGTTCTCTGAGTTTAGAGAAGAACAATTTTAAAATGTCTAAAGACGCAATGCCATGGCTGGAGGGTGAATGGGTAAAGTTCCCCGCGGAATTTCTCATAGAGAAGAAACAGGTACATGTCTTGATGAGGGGAAATATTCTCAATGCAGCTTTCCAGGTCTTTTCTCATCAATGAAATCTTCAATTTTCTTAATGCTTTTCCAAATAAGCCTCCATGATCTCCTGCATCCTTTGATAAAATCCATTAAGATGAGTCCTTTGAAATCCTCCAAAGGAGTCACCATGACATCCCGAGCTTACCTCTCTGCCTTGAATTTAACTGGCACAATGGATCTCACTTAGAAGCCACCATTTTGATTGGTCCTTGTTTTAAGAAAACACCCCATTCCTTAATGGTTTCTGAAGCAAGTCATGTATTACAGTGAGAACTGATTTTCAGTTATTCACAGATTACAGAGACGTTTTAGTTAGTAAAAGGTTGATGCATGTTCTGAAACTCTAGTACCAATTCTTTTTTACTTACGCTCAAATGTCTTTTTAAGGTGTCCTGTTAGCATAGTGGGGTAAGTGTTTGGCTGTTAATTGCAAGGGCAGTGGGTCAAGCCCACCAACCATTATGCAGGAGAAAGATGCGGATGGCTACTCACATAAAGATTGACCATCTGGTAAACCTTAGGGAATAGTGCATCTGATTCTATTCTGCCATATATGATTGCTATGAGTTGGAATCAATTCAATAGCAGTGGGTTTGGATATTTTTGGTTTTCATATATCTTTTTGTTTATAATAACAGTCTCTTTATTATTGAAACACTGAGATTATCTATCTATTCAAAGTTATATTCTAATTCTGTGTTCCACATTTCTGATCTCTGTAATTTCCACATCCATACTGGATTAGTAGTTGTTTTTGATTTTATTCCCACATAACATCTTCTGGGATTTTGATAGGAATAGCATTGCACTACAGATTAAGTCTAAGAAACTTGTTTTCTTTAAGGATTGCATTTTATAATCTATGATCACACATTTCTTTTCATTGATTTAAGGCACAGAACAAATTCTCCCGTAGGACCTTTAGAGAGGTTGTCACCCCGATAACACACAGAGTTCAGATTTTTGGTCTCCAGCATTGTAAAGACAAATTTATGTTGTTTTAAGATAACCACTTTGTGATAATTTGTGACAGAAGCTACAGGGAATTAAAATCGCTGGTAAAATGGAATTAGATAATGCTAGCCTAACTTTCCAATTGAATGCAATGATTATACCTGGGTTGAATGCACAGAACAGATGTCTAGGATGATGCCAGAGGTAACTGCGAAGTGCACTGCATAAGAAAATCAGAATTTGCACTTCCACCAAATCAGAGGAAAGTTTACAATTTTTTTCCACTTGTATTGGTTGTACTGAAGCCAAGCTAATCTGAAATATGGAAAAGGGTGTCTTCACAGAAATAAAGAGAGACAGATACAAAATAAACCCTGAAGTTTGGGATCAAGGAATAGATGTGGTGTCTCCTAACCCATACAATTATAGAAATCTTGTTCTAAAATTATTTTTGTTAAAATGGGTGAAGGGAGACATCGGACAGTGCAAGATATGACAAAATAATAATTTATAAATTATTAAGGGTTCATGAGGAGAGGGGAAAGGGGAGCGGAAGGGAAAAATGAGGAGCTGATGCAAGGAGCTTAAGTGGAGAACAAATGTTTTGAGAGTGATGAGGGCAATGAATAAACAAATGTGCTTTACACAATTGATGTATGTATGGATTGTGATAAGAGTTGAATGAGCCCCTAATAAAACGATTAAAAAACATTTTTGTTGTTGTTTTCTTGTATCACAATCCCCCAAGGAAGATTATGCTGTTGGTTAACACAGCACAATATTTAATACCACAGAGAAGCTTCAGAGTCTGACTGAGAGCATTTTTAAATGAAAATTGTATAACAAGAATCGAGAGCTCAAAAAAGTCATTAGATGTGGTCCATAGCAGGCTAGAGACGGCAGAAGCAAAATGACACCACAGTCCCAGATTAAAACGACTGTGTGGGCAGGCAGATAGATCCATAAAAGCTATTCTGTCTTGGTGAATTCAGGAGGTTGGTCTGGACAAATCTCCTATGCAGACTTTCTAAAACGAAGACTTGAGAAATGAAGTTAAACAGATTCAAATGGGAAGCCTGGGCTTAGAGCTTCATGGGAATATGTAGGAAATCAGGACAAATACCTATGAGAGGTAGAGACTGTGTGACCACAGCAGACGAGGAGGGATAAGCAGCAGCAGGCAGCTGTGTGGCACACAGGCCTTTTTGAAACACTGCAGCAGTCCACTCACAGCAGGAGCCGCATAACCAGTTCCACTGGTTCAGAACTGCACCAGCACTACATTGCTGATTGACAATCGGGAAGGTATGCTTTCTCCCATTACCTTGCACACACTCTTGGTGAACAGAGAGGTGACCCCTTTATCCAGTCAGGAGCTGGTCAGAACCCTTCATAATCAATGCCAGTACTGTCTCACTTTGTCTTTTTTCTATATCTTTCTTCTTGGCTCTTCCCTCTTTCTCTGAATTTCCCCCCTTTTCCTTTCTCTTCCATCATTGTGTGGCCCCCTTGTGAGCTGGCAGAGCTAGCCTGGTTGTGTTTGTTCACTACAGGGGAACACGCTGACCTTTCACCAGGACTATGTTGCTCCTCCAACTCTTCCTTCTTAGGTTGTCCCTCGTCACCTGTCCCTTCCCCTACTTTTTTCCTGTTCTTTTCCTCTACCTCCTCCTTTTCTTTTCCCACTTGTTGCTGGGGCAACAGAAGCACCCACTCCTTCCCTCAAGGGACAGTGGTGCACACGCCCATTCGGTGAGCTTCACACCAACTGCAGCCATGTTGGCAACTAACATTTTTGCTAGTATTGTGATGCCTGTTTTTTCTATGGTTACTTGCATTTGTCTTCATTTTAATCTTTTTTTGTTTTTCTTTCTACCTTCTTTGGGCTTCCCTCTGTGCCTCCCTTACTTTTTCATTTCCTCCCTTGATCTTTCTCTGTCCATTGTTCTCCATTGTTTTTTCACCAGTACGAGGGAGTCAGCAATCCTACCCAGCCTTACACAGCATAGCTGCTGTTATCCTCACTGAAAGAATGTCCCATGCACTCCAGAGGGACACTGTATAATGGCTCTTGGGTCAACTCAACAGGAACAATTAGCCATAATAAATATCTACACACCCAGTGAAAATATCACAAAATACAGAATAAATGTTAACAGAATTGAAAGAGAACTAGAAAACTCCAAAATAATAATAGGTAACTTTAATAAACCCATTTCAGTAAAGGACAGAACAACTAGAATGACACATCACAAATGTGTTAGTTTGGGATAGCTAGAGCAACAAATCCAGGGAGACTCATGTGTGATCAGAAAGAGCTTTATATAATGAGTACTTTTATATTAAGAAAACATTACAGCCTAATCCAGGTCAAGTCCATATGTCTAATACCAGTCCATATGTCCCATACAAGTCTATAAATTTCTCTTTAGACATATGCAGTCCATTGGGTATGAATCCAGTGGCAGTGGAAACATCTCAGTACTGATGTGGGTCTCCATGTGGCTTCTCCTGCTCCAGGGCTGTGGCTCCAGCAGTATGTCTCCATGTGGCTTGTCAACAGGAATCTGAAGCATAGAGATAGTATGTCCTGCCTTCAGAGAGGAAGACTGGAGTTCTCAGAATCCTCAGAAGATGGCCATGCCCACAGAGAGGCATTATTGGCTATGACCTGATTGACAGACTAGACTCCACCGCTTCACAAGCTGACAGGAGATTATGTAACTGACACAAGAAGATTTAAACAAAACTATCAGTAAGCTGAACTTCATAGATGATTCCGGATTACTCCACCCAAAACATCACAAATGTATTTTTTTACAATGTACATGAAGAATTCTCTAGACTAGAGCATACATTCAACCACAAGGAAAACTTCTATAAATTTAAAACTATCAAAGTACTACAAAGCATTTGCTCAGATCACGATGCTATAAAATCATAAGTAAACAACAGGCAGATCAAAGAAAAATCTTAATCCATGGAAAATTAATGACAAACTTAAAATCCAGCAGTAGAAAAAAGCGAAAATTTAAAAAGTCCCTTGAATCAAATGGGAATGAAACTACAACATATGCTAAATCTTTTGGATGTAACACTAGGAGCACTCAGTGAACACTTTATAACAATAAAATACACATACAAAAGGGGAAAGCTCTAACAGTTAACAACGTGTGGGTCACGACCCCTTTGGGGGTCGAATGACCCTTTCACAGGAGTCACCTGATTCATAACAGTTGCAAAATTATAGTCATGAAGTAGCATGAAAATAATTTTATGGTGTGTGGGTCACTACAACTTAAGGAACTGTATTAAAAGGTCTTGGCATTTGGAAGGTTGAGGCTTAACAGTATATCTCCAAAAATATATGTAAAACAACTAAAATTAAGCCTTTGGTCACCAGAAGGCAGAAAATAATAATTACTCCAGTAGAAATAAATGAAATGGGAAACACGACAATAGAAAGAATCAACAAGACTAGGAGTTGATTCTTTAAAAGAATTAACAAGATCCACTAAATGACAAATGTAACAGAGGAAAAGAAGGGGAAAATGAAAAATAACATGAATAAGGAATAAAACAGGCCAAGTCACACACAAAATGAAATGAATAGGGTAACATAATACCAGGAAGAACTGTATTCCAATACATGTAAATATAAATGAAATAGACATTGTGGCAGTTACGTACTCTCCTGTTAACTTGAGCAAAGGGGTGGAATCTAGCCTGTCAATTAGGTCATAGTAAATAATACCTTGGTGTAGGTATGGCCTTCTTCTGAGGGTTCTGGAAACTTCTGTCTTTCTCCCTGGAGGCAGACACAAATCTCCCTGCTAGACATTCATGTTGATAAGCCACATGGAGCTACACTGATGGAGCCAGAGTCCTGGACCTAGAGGAGCCACATGGAGACCCACGCCAGAGCTGAGATGCTTCCACCACCACTGGATCCACAAGATTTTCCACCCACTGCCTGATGTTCTGCCAGATGTCTTTTTTTGAGAAGTCTACAAAGTATTCAAATAAGAGATAACACCAATTCTATTCAAACTGTTTCAGGACATAGAAAGATAGAATATCCTGAATATTATTCTAGAATGCAAGCTTCTAAAATCAAAGACATCAGTAACAAATAAAATTACTACTAACGAAGAACAAAAGTGGGAAATTTCACACTTCCCAATCCCAAAACCTATTATACAGCCAAGGTAGTGAAACTAGTCTGTACTGATAAAATGACAGGTATAAAGAACAATAGAAGTTTATTAAGAACCTAGAAGTACACAAATTCATTTATAGGCAGCCGGTCCTTGACAATGGGCTAGCACTCATTAAATAGTGCTGGCAAAACTTGATATACACTGCAGAAGAATGAAATTGGTCCATATCTCTCACCATCAATAAAAACTAATTCAAAATGGATCAAAGAACTAAAGGCAAAACCTAAAGCTATAAAAATCACCAAAGAAAAACTGAACAAACAGAGAGCCTAATATATGGCATATTAAAACACACAAATAGAAAAATTACAACTAAATAACTGGGACCTCCTAAAAATCAAGCATTTATTTGCATCAAAAGAGTAAAAGGCAAACCTATAGACTGGGGTGGGGGTGAGGGTGAGAATTGGCAACAGCATATTGGGCAAGTAACTCATATCTAAAATTTTTAGGAAATGTTAACATCTCAGCAGCAGGAAAACAAATTATCTAATTGAAGAATAGAAGAGCACATGAATGAACACTTGATTAAAGAAGGCATCTAGGCAGCCAACAAACATCTGTAGAAGTGCTTATGATCATGAGCCATTAGAAAGATGCAAATCAAAACAGCAATATCATCTCATCCCAGAAGTAATAGCAAAATTCAAAATAATTGAAAATAAATGTTGGAAAAGAAGGTATGGAGAAATTGAAAACCTCAAACATTGCTGGTGGGAAATGCAAAATGATGAAATCACTGTGGAAAATAGTATCGAATATCCTTTAAAAATTGGAAACAGATTATCAGTAATCCCACTAGGCTATATATCCTACACATATGACTCATGACAAGCAGATATATGCATAACCATGTTTGTCACCACATTATTTATAATAGGTATAAGGTAGAGCAAACTAAGCGCCCATCAATTATAAATGCATATTAAAACCATGGAACATAAGCACAAGGAATATTATTCAAGATAAAAATATATTGATAAATATATGAAATACCACATAAAATGGATGAACCTTGAGAACATTATATTGGGTAAAATTAATCAACTAGAGAAGTACAAATATTGTATGAGACTACTATTTTAAAAAGCCAGTAAAAGGGTTTCTATGTTAGTCCGGGTTGACTAGAGAAATAAATTCATTGACATTCATAAGTGTTTAAGAGAAAGCTTTATATCAGAAAGAAAATTTATAATGAGAAAGCATCTCAGCTTAGTCTAGATCAAGTCCCAAAGTCGAATATTAGGCCATTTGTCTGATACTAGTCCATAAAGTCCTCTTTACACTCACGTAGCACATGCAATGATGCTGAATGCAGGAAGACCACAGGTCAGTGGGTAAAAAGTCTTGTGGATCCAGTGGCATGGAAGCATGCCAGAATTGGCATGGATTTCCATGTAGCACTTCCAGCTCCAAGGCTCTGGCTGCCAACAGCATGGCTCCATGTGGCTTGCCAACAGGAAGGTGAAGCAGAGATAGAGAGTTCCCAGTATCCTCATGAGCAGGCCATGTCCACAGGACAGACAGACTAGACTCCACCCCTTTTTACTTTTATCAAGTTGACATGAAATTGTGTAAGTACCACAGTTTCCCATAAGAAACATTCTTTGATAGTTACCAAAGATGGGAAGGCAAGGGCAGGATGGAAAGTCATGGGCTAGAGGGGAGGCAAGTATTCCCTTGGGTGAAGGGGAAGGCAATATACCATAAGCGAGAGGTTTGCAAAAAAAAAAAAAAAAGTAGAATGTAGGAGGTCTAGACACTGGGAGATTTACAAGAGTTAAGGGAAACAGGCAAATACTGTTGTATGTACAATTCTTCATTAACTGTGAGTAGATATTCTGTCAGTTTGTACTGCTGTAGCTTGTGTGTCTTTGATGCTGGATGCTATGTCACTGGTGTTTCAAATGTTAGCATGGTCACCTTAAGTGAATAGGTTTCAGAGGAGCTCCCAGGCTAAGAAAAGACAGCCAAGAAGGAATCGGTTCCCCACTTTGGTGGAAGTAGCCACTGAAAGCTTATGTATAGTTTCAGAACATTGCCAGGCACTGACGGCCTAATGAATGGAAGCAAAATTTGTCAGAGAGCATGCCAGGAGGGTGGGTCCCCGGAACAGGGTCACTCAAAATGTGACTCAGGAAGCACCGCTTTCTTGGAGGGGAGTCGACAATAGTGACACGAGTGAAGTAGAATTTGACTCAAGATAAGGAGAAAGAGTTGAAAAAATCTGCCAAAGATCAGAACTTGGAATGTGCCATGTATGCAGTTAAGAATTTGGAAGTGGTCAAAAATGAAATGAAATACAAAAAGATAGGTATCCTAGGCATTACTGAAATTAAAGGGAACGATATTGGCCATTTTGAATTAGAAAATCATGCTTTCCTCAGCCGGAAATAACACAATCCAGAGAAATGGTTTGTCATTCATTGTCAAAAAGAGCACTTTAAACTCAATCACAAAGGGCAATGCTGTTTCTGATAGGATTAGATCTACCTGCCTTCAGGGAAATCCAATCAATACTATTATTCAAATCTATGAACCAACCAAAAAAATGAATGAAGAGGATACTGAATTTTACAAATCACTTCAGTCAGAAATTGATCAAACATGCAATCAAGATACATTGATAAGTATTGGTGATTGAAATGTGAAAGTTGGGAACAAAGAGGAAGGAACAGTAGTTGGAAAATATGAACATGGCTATAGAAACAAAGCTGGAGATAGCATGAAAGAATTTTTCAAAACCAAGGACTTGCTCATAGCAAATGTCTTTTCAACAGCACAAAAAGTGACTATATACCTGGACTTCTCCTGATAGAATACATAGAATTTAAATTGATGACATCTGTGGGAAGAGACTATACAGAAGCTCAGGAACAGCAGCTAAAAGCAGGCCCGGGGCTGACTATGGAACAGACCATCAACTGCTCATATGTACGCTCAGGATTAGGGTGAAGAAAATGAAAATAAATCCATGGGACCCAAAATACCACCTTGAGTCTATCTCACCTGAATTTCAAGAACTTCTCAAATATAGTTTTGACACATTATACACTAAAAACAAATATTTGGGAAGACATGAAAAGTCTCATCCATGAAGCAAAAGGTCATTAAGAAAATTAGAAAGAAAGATCAAAGTGGATGTCAGAACAGACTCTGAAATTTGCTGTTAATTGTGAGTAGTTAAAGGAGGTGGAAGAAATGTTGGAGCCAAAGAGCTCAATAGAAAATCTGAAAGAACAGTTGGAGAAGGCGAAGTCAAATATTATAATGACATGTGCAAAAATTCAGAGTTAGAGAAAAATAAAAGAACACTTAGCATATCTTGCACTGAATGAACTCAAGGCAAAATTCAAGCCTTGAGTTGTATTCTTGAAAAATCCTATGGGCAAAACATGGAATGATGCAAGTAGCACCAAAAGAAGATGGAAAGAATAAAGTGACTTACCAAAAAGAATCAGTCAACATCCAACCATTTTAAGAGGTAGCAGATGAACACGAACTAATCACGCTGAAGGAATAAGTTCTGGCTGCACTGAAAGCATTAGTCAGAAACAGGGCTCGAGGAATTCATGGAATACCAATTGCAAATTTTCAACAAGCTCATTTACTGGAAGGATTTACTCATTTATGCCAGGATATTTGGAAAGGATTTACTCGTTTATGCCAGGAAGCAGCTACTTGGCTAACTCACTGGAAGAGATCCTTATGTGTACTCATTCTAAAGAAAGATGACTCAACAGAATGCTCAAATTAAGAATTATAGTATTGATATCACATGCAAGAAACATTTTACTAAAAGTCAAAGGTCATCCAATAACAGTTTCTATATTTTTTTTGTTTTTTTTCCATTCTTTTTTTAATTTTTTTTAATTTTAACAATTTATTGGGCTGATACAATTCTTTTCACAGTTCATACATATACATACATCAATTGTATAAAGCACATCTGTACAGTCTTTGCCCTAATCATTTTTTTCTCTTTTCTTCTTTTACATTTTATTAGGGACTCAAACAACTCTTACCACAATCCATACATATACATACATCAATTGTATAAAGCACATCCATACATTCCCTGCCCCAATCATTCTCAAGGCATTTGCTCTCCACTTAAGCCCCTTGCATCAGGTCCTCTTTCCCCCCCCCTCCCTCCCCATTCCCCCCTCCCTCATATGCCCTTGGTAATTTATACATCGTTATGTTGTCATATCTTGCCCTATCCGGAATCTCCCTTCCCCCCTTCTCTGCTGTCCCTCTCCCAGGGAAGAGGTCACATGTGGATCCTTGTAATCAGTTCCCCCTTTCCAACCCACTCACCCTCCACTCTCCCAGCATCGTCCCTCACACCCTTGGTCCTGAAGGTATCATCCACCCTGGATTCCCTGTACCTCCAACCCTCATATGTACCAGTGTACAGCCTCTGTCCTATCCAGCCCTGCAAGGTAGAATTCGGATCATGGTAGTTGGGGGGAGGAAGCATCCAGGATCTGGGGGAAAGCTGTGTTCTTCATCGATACTACCTCACACCCTAATTAACCCATCTCCTCTCCTAAACCCCTCTATGAGGGGATCTCCATTGGCCGACACTTGGGCCTTGGGTCTCCACTCTGCACTTCCCCCTTCATTTAATATGATATATATACATATATACACATACATATATACATATACACATATATACACATACATACACACACTTATATCTTTTTTTTTTGCATGATGCCTTATACCTGGTCCCTTGGGCACCTCGTGATCGCACTGGCCGGTGTGCTTCTTCCATGTGGGCTTATTTGCTTCTGAGCTAGATGGCCGCTTGTTCACCTTCAAGCCTTTAAGACCCCAGACACTATCTCTTTTGATAGCCGGGCACCATCAGCTTTCTTCACCACCTTTGCTTATGCACCCATTTGTCTTCAGCGATCCTATCATGGAGGTGTGCAGTCAATGATATGATTTTTTGTTCTTTGATGCCTGGTAACTGATCCCTTTGGGACCACTCGATCACACAGGCTGGTGTGTTCTTCCATGTGGACTTTGTTGCTTCTGAGCTAGATGGCCGCTTGTTTATCTTCAAGCCTTTAAGACCCCAGTCAGTTTCTATATTTTATTGACAAAGACCTACCAAAGTTTTTAAGGGCAGATTCAGAAGAGGACAATGGCTATTTTTGTTGCTGTTAGATGTATCTTGGCTAAAAGCAGAGAATACCAGAAAGATGCATACTTGAGGGTTATTGATTATGCAAAGATGTTTGATTATGTGGATCATAACAAACTGTGGATAACCTTGTGAAGAATGGGAATTCCAGAATACTTCATTTTGCACATGTGGAACTTGTACATGGACCTAGAGGCAGTTTTGAGAACAGAACAAGGGAAAACAGAATGGATTAAAATCAGGAAAGGTATGCGTTAGGTTGGGTCATCTGACCGTACTTAATTGATCTGTATGCTGAACATATATTATCAGGAAAGCTGTCTTTGGGAGATAAATGGGGCATCAGAATAGAAGAAAGTCTTATTAACAACCTTCGATATGCACAGTCTAGATTGATGAAAGTGGAGGACTTTATACACTTGATAAAGATCAAAGATTGCAGCCTTCAGTATGACTTATGACTCAATGTAAAGAAGACCAAAGAAGGCCCCATCAGGCCGGCCCCAATCCCAACTTTGTGGACAACTCCCCTTCCCG
The DNA here is from genome assembly GCF_050624435.1 of Tenrec ecaudatus. Taxonomy (NCBI): domain Eukaryota; kingdom Metazoa; phylum Chordata; class Mammalia; order Afrosoricida; family Tenrecidae; genus Tenrec; species Tenrec ecaudatus. The sequence continues at coordinate 307,624,798 of NC_134530.1, forward strand.
GCAGAAGAATTCACTTAACAGGACAGCACTGAAGCTACAGCTCCGGGAGAGGGACATGTCTGATCAGAGCATACCGGAGCAAATGAAGAGGAGGAAGGGTGAATGGAGCACATCCTGGCCCACCAAGTCCTGAGGACAATATTCTTGTTCAGAGCAGGCAATGAACAGAGAGGACCACATGGCCAGCCCACTACAAGACAGGATGCTCCTCATTGACCCATAGCACTATGGGGGGCACCACTGGAGACACAGTGCAGTAATTTCACCTATTCTGACCCCACCACACAGAGATGAAAAACTAAGGGCGTGCAGCAGAACAGCAAGGGGAGGAGAACAAAGAAGTCCCCAAGGAATACCAAAAACAGGTTTTGGGGCCAGGGCATCGCACCCCATCAGACTCAACTAGAAAACACTCCTAAAGTTCAACAAAAAGACCTTGAATTATTTATAAGCTTTTCTTTTTTGGGGGTCATTGGTTTGTTATTGATTTGTTTTCTTTTGTTGCTTTGTTTTGCTCTGTTCTTGTTTTTTTGTGCATATTATCTCTGAATGTTTATCTAGATAAGATAGGTGGCATAAATAATCTGGAGGAGAAAACAATGGGACCTACAGTTCCAGGGGGACATGGGAGAAGGTGGGAAGGGGAAAAGGAAGAGAGTGTTAACAAACCTAGGGACAAGGGAACAAAAAGTGATCTAAATTCGATGGTAAGAAGGTTGTAGGAGGCCTGGTAGAATTTGATCAAGAGTAATGTAACCGAGAGGAATTACTGAAACCCAAATGAAGGCTAAACATGATAGTGGGACAAGAGGAAAGTAAAAGGAAATAGAGGAAAGAACTAGGAGGCAAAAGGTATTTATAGAGGGCTAAATACAGGCATGTACATTTGTAAATATATTTATATATAAATATGTACATAAATAGGTTTAGTATTAAGGTAGTAGATGGACATTGGACCTCCAATCAAGTATTCCCTCAACCCTAAAACACTCTGTTCTATTAACCTGGCATTCCATGATGGTCACCTTCCCGACACAATAGCTGAAAACAAAGTGGTGTATAAGAAAATGGGGTGAAGAAAGCTGTTCATGTCCAGCTACCAAGGCTTAAAGGCTTGAGATAAACAAGCATCATTCTAGATGAGAACCAACAAAGCCCACGTGGAAAAAGCACACCAGCCTGTGTGATCACGAGGTATCCACAAGATCAGGTATCAGGCATCAAAGAACAAAAAATCATATCATTGTGAATGTGGGGTGGGGTGAGGGCAGGGGGGAGTGTGGAGTGGAGACCGAAAGTGCATCTGTAGGCAACAGGACATCCCCTTGCATTAGGGGATAGCACCAATGAAGCATCCAATTTTCTTCTAGTTCTTTAATGCCCCCTCCCATCACCCCAATATCATGATCCCAATGCTACTTTACAAATCCAGCTAGGCCAAAGGATGTACACTCTTACAGATAAGAGCTGGAAACACAGGGTATCCAGGACAGATAAACCCTTCAGGACCAATAATGAGAGTAGCGATAGTAGGAGAGGAAGGGGAAGTTGTGGGACAAAGCAGGAACCAATCACAATGATCTACATGTAGCTCCTTCTCTGGGGGATGGACAACAGAAAAGTGGGCAAAGGAAGACATTCAACAATGTAAGACATTAAAAAAAAGAATAATTCATAAATTATCAAGGGTTGGTGAGGGTGAGGAGGGGGGAGGAAAAATGAGGGGCTGATACTAAGAGTTCAAGTAGAAAGAACATGTTTTGAAAACGGTGATGGTAACAAATGTACCAATGTGCTTGACACAATGGATGAATATATGGATTATGATAAGAGTTGTACGAGACCCCAATAAAATGATTTTTAAAAAAAGAAGAAGGCCCCATGAGAACTAGTTAACACTGCTAGTTAACAGGTCTAGTTAACACTGCTGTCTGCTCTGAAGGGATAACAATAGGATGCCATGGGCATAGTTTTAAAAAATGTGGAAGAAAACCCCAAATAATTCAAAAGACTAGCCTTATTGGTTTGATAGAGGCTGGATGCACCCCTGATACTATGACTTTTAGTTATTATTTAGGGCTGGAATTGACCTCGCCCCCTCTATTCAACTTTCAGCCAAGTATTAGACAAGCCTAGCTATAACATCATGATAAATTGAGAAAAGGTTATGTTGTCAAAGCTTTTATCTTGCTTAGATCCACGATCAAGTTCATGGAAGTAATAGTCATGCAATCAAAAGACGCATTGCATTTAGGTAAATCTGCTGCACAAATCTTCTTTAGAGTAATAAAAAGCAAGGATGTTACTCTGAGGACTAAGGTACACGTAACCCAAGAAATGTCATTTTCACTTGCCTCATATACATGTTAAATTTGGACATTGAAAAGGGAACATAGATGAAGAATTGATGAATTTGAACTGTGGTGCTAGAAAGAATATTGAATGTACCAGGGACTTCTAAAAGGATAAGTTGATCTATCTTGAAGGACATAGGTCCAGGTTGTTCCTTAGAGGCAGGTATGGCAAGACTTAGTCTCACATGGTTTAGACATGTTGTCAGGAGAGACTGGTCCTGGAGAGGGACATTATGTTTGGTAAAGTGAAGGGACGAAGAAGAAGAAGAAGAAGAAGAAGAAGAAGAAGAAGAAGAAGAAGAAGAAGAAGAAGAAGAAGAAGAAGAAGAAGAAGAAGAAGAAGAAAAAGGAGGCTCTTTAGGATATGGATTGATAGCACGATTTCAACAACCAGGTCAGGCATGGGAACAATTGTGAGGATGGCACAAGACCAGGCAGTGTTTTGGTCTGTTGTGTACAGAGTACCTATGGTCAGAACAGATAGGATGACATGTAATAACAACAATGAATAGATGCTTGGGCAGATATGTATGCTAAAGAGGTGTGGGAGGGAATGTGGGCGTATGTCCATGAATATATAATGTATTTGTATATGCACACTAATCTTTGCCACCCATATATCCATGAATATAGTGGACTCCACAGGGGGAAAGGTTATAAAAACTTCTTAGTCCTAATAAAACTCCTTGAGTGAATAAGTCACTGGGTCTTGGGGCTCAGGACCATAGTCTTAAGGGACACCCAGGTCAATTGGCATAACTTCCTCTCTTTGACTGCTCCTTTACAAAGCAGTGTCCTTCTCTAGACACTAGACTCTCCTAACAATGTGTACAAAGTATATAAGATGAAGTCTTCCATCCAGTCATTTAAGGAGCCCTCTGCCATTCATCCAAGGAGCACTCTGGCCATACTTCTTCCAAGACAGATTTGTTTGTCCTTTTGTCATTTCCTGACAATTTCAATCTTCTCCAGACCACAATTCAAAAGCATTGATTTGTTTTTGATCATCCTTATTCCTTGTACAGCTTTTACATGTTTATGAGGCAATGTAAAATACCATGGCTAAAAATATAATCCAATTATTGAAAATTTAAGGCAAACAATGTATTATAAACAGTCGTAAAGCATTAGGGCAATACTTCTCAGTAAAACCAGCAACTATAAAAATCTAAAATTTAAGTTTTATTGACATTTGTAGAATAGTCTGTCCCCAAACAGAAAATTATGTTTATTTTAAAATGCACTGGGAACATTCATCAAAATTGGCATTATTTTATTAAAACAATTTAAATGTATATGTTATTTGCACATAATAAAATTAAACAATAAATCAACAACATGAAACTTACTGGAAAGTGTGCAAATATTTCTAAGTAGTGTACAAATAAAGAAGAAAACCCAAATGAAATTTTGATATTTTGAGCAGAAAATAAATAAAACTACAAGGTATCAAAAATGTAGGAAAATACAATGTATCAAAATTGTCAGTTAATTCCCCACAGATGGAGAATACTGATGCATGTAATCCAAGGATTGTAAATAACAAAATCCAAGACCAGAGGAGGGAATTGTGTTAGAGCTTAACTTCTGAACACACATTTTGCAGAAGGCTATCATCCACAATCTTTGCAGAGTCCCCATGTGGTTGGATCATTGGCCTGGGATGTGAATGGTCTTGCTCTCAGACAGGATGCTCCAGAAAGTGGATTACTATAGATACAGTTAGGTTGAAATTTAGTATTTTACCATTTGTTTCCATTTTTGAGCCATTTTAACTTGTTCTATTTTTTATCATCTTATGCATTCTTTTCTAGTGAGATTTTCCTGTGTTCTATTTTGTTGTTGCTCATTTTAAAAATAAGATTTCCCTGATTTTAAATTCAGGATAGGTGAATCTATAGAGACAGCAACTAAAGTAATAGCTCCTTAAGGTTATGATAGGGAAGATTGCGGGGAAATAGAGAGCTAATAATATACGAATGAAGGAAATGATATAAAATTGTCTTGGTTGATAATTGGACAACTCTTTTAATATACTTAAACTCCTGAATTATATGGAATTCTATGTCAATGCAATGATTTTTTAAAAACTTAAATTTTCCTCAGAAAAAAAATCAGTAAATTTTTAAAAACTGGGGATGCATCTAGAATTCTGCATAGAACCAATGCATATCAAGATTAGAAAAGAAGAGAGAATTCACATCAATGATCTAAAATTCCATCTTAAAAAGAAAACCTAGGAAAAGAAATGCAAAATACATCTAAATCAACCAGAAAAAAGGAAATTATAAATATAAGGGAGGTTTAAAAAGTGTGTGGAATATTTCATTACTTTCAATTCTCTTTTTCCACAGGCATTTTGAAGCCTCCTTGTAAAAGAGTAGAAATTAATTAACTGAAAAACAGATCATGATAAATAAAAACCATTTAATCCAAATACGAGTTCTTAGGACAGATCAATAAAATTACAAAAGTTCCTGCAAGATACCAGAAGGAAAAAAGAGAAAACTCAAGTTACCAGTAACAGAAATGTAGGAGATGTTCTCTGAGATGGCCATGGACATGTGCTGGAATATCAAAATTGCCTTTAGACATTTCTTAGAGAACAAAGATCTGCAGGGGGCGTGTGCCATAGACAAAAATGTCTCCCCATGCTTACAGAATAAGGGGTTTTTGTAGGGATGTTATCTTAGTGAAGAATTGGGATGCACTTCAGGGTGCAAAGTTTCTAAGAAGAAACTTTAAGATACATATTGCACAGTTAGTTCACTCATGAGGTTTTATGTGCTCTTTCCTGCTTCCTCTTTTCAGGGGATTTGTGAGCAGTGTTGGGCCAAGATGCAATTTGAATATTCAAATTGAAGTCCATAGCAATGGCAGTGGGGTTACTTAGCATAACAATTTGGGTATGAATGCAACTTCATCTTTTTTTTACAAAACCAGTTCATTGGGAGTTAATACAGAAATATTATTCAATTGTATCAAGCAGTGTTGGGCATTTGCTACCAAAATGTTTCAAAACATTCTTTCCCTTCCTGAACTCCTTGACACCAGCATCCTCTTACCCTTGCCACTCCCTCAACTCACATTTGTACTCCCAGAAACCCTTGTTCTACTTGTTGTCCCTATAAATTCATCAATCCTGGGTTTCATATACTGCAAAACAGAAAAACATGTAACAAAGATTGAAAAGGGTGAACCCAATGACATAACATATCTGAGATAAACCCCAATATGAGCAAACAAAAATATACAGGAAAAAGAAGAAAAATACATATCAAGTCTAACATGCAGCAGAGGTGGGGATCAAGTGACAGTGTTTTAACCATTCAAGTCAGGTTGACTACTTTGGCCTTCAATAGTCACCTGTCCAATGCACTCTGTTTAGGAACAACTTTCCTCCCATTCCCCTATTGTAGATAGAGGGAGATCACCAGAGGCTACTTCCTGAGTAGACTCACAAGCATGTCTTGGGCTCCCACTGTCATCCATCACCTTCTGCAAACCAGATTCTCACAGTTAAGGTTCTGATACTATTCCCTCCTTCAACTTCAAGATGATATGATTACAATCCTTTGGTGACCAATGCTCCTGTCTGTCCTTTTCACAAATGGACTTTGTTGACATCTCTCTTAAATGACTGCACGTTTGGAAACAAGCCTTTAAGATACCAGATGCAATTTTACCTGACAGCTGGACACAATCTAATTTCTTCACCACTCTTTGCAATAGCACCCGTATCTTTGTGTTCCCTTCCTGGGGACAAGTATCAAGCAGGGCCATGATGTGAAAACTAATCATTCTTAAGTTGGAAGTAGGATTTAGTGAATACCAAAAACCCATTCCTAGATTTATATATATATTTGTTTTGCTTTTTAATCTGCCTTTGGCTCCCTTTCAAAACCTCCTTGTTAATTTAAGTGATAGAGTCTTATTGATCATCCCCCTGGGGCATAAAGATCTTCTGTTACTGTTGTCTTTGATTAACTCTTGGTACTAATTGCTTAAATCCCTGTGGAGAGAGGGAAATTGTGAGGCCACATAGGCTCACTCCTTGTCACAGTACCTGAATTGTTCACTTGTACAGAATCAATCCTTTCGTGGCTGGATGCTATTTACACAAGCAATGAGGGTTAACTGTCAGGGCAAATTTATAATAATGTTCTTTGAGAATGTCAGTTACAGGTTTGCTGGAATAATGTGTATCTTAATGCAGCATCTGGGGCACTGATGTAGCAAGATCATGATCATCTCCCTACCAACAGTTCAGCAGTCTCAGTATAGATGTCTTCCACTTCCACATCTACTTCCTCAGACACAACGAATTCTCAAACCTCAGGTTACAAGTGTGTCTGAGGGAGAGTCCAATTCACCCAGTGGATTTTCCACATTGGATCTCACAGATGCAGCTTCTTGAGCATGCCCTGTGCCTTGAAGATCCAGGATCCCAGCTTTCCATGGCACCTCTCCCAGGTCTATTGGATGTTCCCAGAAGCCCAGGACAAGGTGGCCCATTGAATGCACACCGTGAGGGATACTTCTCCACAGAGGGTCCCCCAAAGCATTTTCAGCCATTCTTCCCCCAATTGGAGATCAGACCCCCTCTTTTCTTAACAATAATCAAGCCTTTGTGTTCCCACAGACATATTTGCTCTCTTTCCCCTCTCTTGACTTGTTTCCTCGTCAATATCCCTCATCCCTCTGATAGGGCTGTTTGGGGGGACCTGGTCATAACTCTGCCTGACAACCCCTCAGTAGACGTCATCCCCTTCCCCACCCTTAAAAAATTTTCCCAGCTGATGTGAGACACCCTTCGGCAAAGTGATCTTCAATGCACGTAGCTAGAAAGGATGGGGTGTGGTTAATTGTCCCTAGTCATGCTCTCTACCAGGCTGTATGGCCACTCTGGTCAGCAGACTGGATGTCCTACAAGCCTGACCTGTGCTCATCCTGCTGATTATTGCTGTAGCAGCCGACTCATATGGTATCTGTCCTTTTGTGATTGACTACCCTCACTCACCCTAATGTCTTCCAGATCCCTCCACATCTTGAAGTGTTTCATAGGTTCATTGCTGGTTTTTAGGGATTCGTAGAATTCCATTGACACATAACTTCTTTATCTTGGTTCTCATCCTAGGTTAGTGTGGGAACCACCCTCATGTATGGTCATCTAGTGGTCACCAATGTCCTTACTATGTAAGTGCCTTACACCAGTTGAACTCAGTCTTTTAGGAGGTGACACTCTGTGATATGAGAAAGAGCTAAGGCAAAAGGTTTTACTGGTTTCACCAGGTACTTTTACAAGGTCACTTTATCTATCATGCTCATGTTAATGTCAGGTATGTTCCCATAAAGGCATTGTTTTTGAAGTATGTGGTATCTCTGTGTACTGTTGGCTTCCTTGGTAAATTGAATTTGCAGTAATTAACCCCAACCCCTGTCCTGATTATACTGTCTCCAACAGAGGTATAACTAGAGATTCTGAAGTCATTTACATGATAATCGAGAATATTAAAAATAACTCTACTCAAGCATCTTGTACTCTTCGATAATATATATAGATTACCTAAAAACCCTCGCCCAACTCTCACTCACTCACTCTCTCTCACTCACTCACTAACTCTCACTCACTCTCTCACTCACTCGCTCGCTCACTCACTCTCACTCACTCATTCACTGTAAAAAAAAAAATTAAAAAAAAAACCCTCACCCAACAGAGACTAAAACACTCCAACTTTGCCAACTGCAGATGGAAAATTCTACCAAAGGTTTAAGGAGTCAATGCAGTTATAGACAAGGCGCACCAGAGAACAGAAGAGGGAATACTTCTACATTCAAGTTATGAACCCATCGTCATCTTGTTTCACATGCCAGTACACATAGACAATGTTCCGGCTTTAGACTAATGTCCTTTATTATCATATACGTCAAACCCTAGTTCTCCGACGAGGATGGGATTTGAACCCACGCATGCAGAGCACAATGGATTAGCAGTCCATCGCCTTAACCCTTCGGCCACCTCGTCATACTCATATATGTCAAATCCTTATCAACAAATTAGAAAATTTAAACCAGAAACATATAAAGAGAACTACACGTCACAATAAAGTGGTATGAATTCCAAGAATACAAGCCTAGTTTAATATTCGCAAGGCAATTAATGAAAACTACCATATTAACAGTCTATAAAGGAAAATGAAATGATTATGTCTATAATAAAAATATCTGTAGGTAAACTGATTTGAAATATAACAAAACAAAAAACAACTCCCAGCAAACTATAAATGGAAATAAATATCCCTAGCCTAGTAAAGTATATCTGTAATATTAATCAAGCAAAACCCTACCAATACCATCATAGTTAAAGATGAAATTGTTGTTGACTAATTTTCAATTAAGTGAGAGTCACATTTGGTATGACTTCTTGGCCCAAGGAAAAAGACCTAGAGATGAAGGTGAAAGGTAGTCTGTATCACAAACATGCAAGCAAAGACCTCTGATACACATAACCTCTAACTGACTGATTCACCAAACCTCAAACTGGAATTCCCTGAACTCCGAGTTACTTTAATCTTTATACATTTTCTGAAAGAGAGCCATACAAATGCAAAGAATTACAAGAAACACATTTGCATTTTGAGGAACTAGTTAACTTAAGTGGAATTGCAGTGGAGATGTGCAACCTAGCTGGAGGCATATGGATTCCTCGTGATCGCTTTGAGTTAGCTTCTGCTAGCCTCTCACGTTTCCTCGTTCCAGGAAGAATATTTGGCCTGCCTAGTATTGCGAGCAATGCAACTAAGACCACTTTCTCCTTTTCTTGAACAGGATACAATTTTGAATTCTAGCACAAAAGCACTTTTTGTAGTAGTTTGTACTTACTCTGGGGAATTGTAAATATCGAGAGTTTAAGACATGAGAGTTGTATAAGATTCCCATGAAGGATTGCCTATGGCTATTGCCTGAAAGTGGGGGACTCATGGTAGATTCTTTTGGGTAATTGACTTCAAAAAGCACAAAATGCCAAAAAGAAGCATTCAAAGTAGAAAACATGATAATAACAACTGAAATGATAAGCATTAATCAGTGAAATCTTGGAGAGAAATTTTGTAGCCAGGGAAGGGATGAGTGTTTATTATATGGGGCAGCTCTTATCCAAGCAGCAACTTGTTGGCTCTTAAAAATATTGTGTTGTGTCTCCTAATCTATGGGCTCACTTGCAACAGGAAGTGTCGGCAATAGACATGTTCCTCTTTGGGAGGCTAGAGAAAATTTTGTTAAGAGCCCCGGTGACACTGTGAGTTAAACCCTGGCTACTAACCTCCAGGTCAGAGGTTTGAGAACACCTGCTGCTCCTCAGGAGGAAGATGATGCTTCCTGTTCCGGTAAAGACTGACAGGCTCAGAAACCCTATGCTGAGTGTGTATGAGTCAAAGGGTGCCCTGGTGGTACAGTGGGTTATGCTCAGTGGTGGGATTTAGCCTGTTTGCAATGTTTTGGTAAAACCAATACCTATTTTTTTGTTGCTGTTGTTGATTTATATCTCAAATACTATGACTGTTGTCTAATTTGGCCTACTTCTAAAGGAATGTGATTCTACTTCTACAGTGAAAATACTGTTTAGGACAAATCATACAGCCAATCACGCTCCTATTAAAAACAAAACAAAACAAATTTACTACCATTGAGTCAGTGCTGACTCATCACAATCCTGTAGGACAGGATAGAACTGAACCTGTGAATTTCTTAGAGAGTAACATTTTTCCCCAACAGTTTTAGTAAGATATAATTCATATATCATACACTTCTGTAATCCAGTAGTAATTAAAAAGAGTTGTGTATACATCACCACAGTCAGTTCTAACATATTCTCTCCAATTCTGTACTCATCATTTGCTCCCATACCTGATAAGCCATTACACCTCCCCCATACCTGATAAGCCATTACACTAATTTTTAAGGTGAATGAAAGAAAAGACCACCACCAACATCAAAATAAATGAGAGGAACAACCTCTGTTGAGAAAAAAGAGAGAAAGAAATAGTTAAAACTAGGAAAAAATCCAGAATGAATCAAGAGGGAGATCAAATGACCAGGACTCATACTAGATCCTAGTTCCATCAACCATAAGCAAGTTTGCAGTGTTCTTTCTCTAACAGCAAAATGAACCACATCCTTCAGATGTGATCAGTTATCATCCACCAGAGGCCTAATTAATTCCTGGAGTGTTCCTGCACATGTATGTTTGGCTCCCACTGTCATCCGTAGCCTTCTGCAAAGTGACTGTTCACGATTTAAGACCTGATACCTTTCTTGCCTTCAGATTTGGATTTTGCTATTGATCATCTTTCAATCACACAGGCTAGTGTGCTCCTTCCATGTGGACTTAGTTGATATCTCACTTAAATGAGTGCTTGCTTGAATAACAAACCTTTAAAATCCCAGACACTAATCCAGTTCATAGCTGGGTACCATCTGATTTCTTTACCACACTTTACTGACACCCATATCTTCAATGATCTCTTAATGACGGGGAGCACAGAGTAGGACAATGTCATAAGAGCTAAATGTTTTTGGACTGGGGCTAGAATTAAGTGGGAGCCCTGAATCCATTCGCTTGTCTGTGTCCATGGTTTATGTATGACTTTGGTTCACTTCAGAAGTCTCATTATAATTTTGTGACAGAGAACATTATCAATCATCTGCCTGGGGCATAAGGCAATCCCATTTATATCATCATTAATTTATCCAATGGCATAGAATTTAGCACACTGTTGAGATAAGGAAGTTATGCAAATATAGCCCAGCTCTGAATGGCAGTCAATGAGTTGTTGATGTGTACCGATAGAATTCTTCAATGATTGATCTCTGTTTACCCTGACTATGGAGGTTGGTGCTAGGGGAAATTTTCCAGTAACATTCACTTGCAAAGGAAGAATCTTGCCTATCAGATGAATCCATGTTATCGCAAAACAAGGAGGGTATTAAAATTGTAACTATATAGTGGTTCTGGGCTAACTTCAATAGACTCCCACAAAGAAGGTGATCCTAACCAAATTTCGATGATTGCCAATTCCACATCTGTTTCCTCTCACACCAGGGAATTTCAGTCTTAGATCCAAGGGCTGCAGGTAATTTTGAGGTAAAACCCAGTTCATTCCATGGGTTTTCCATGTCAAGTCCTTCTGGTGTAACTTGTGAGGAATGAATGCCATGTTCCCCAAAAAGACAGAGTCTAAGGTCATAGTAGTACAAAGGACATGGCATGGGTCCCCAAGGGTTGGGTAGAAACTAATTCAAAAGTGTCTAACCAGGAACATAGTACCGAGTTTTTCTCCTCTTGGATTTTACATAATTATTGCGGAGTGACCCTTCCCAGTGTGAAGTTGTTCCTCCTCATTTACCCAACAGAAGTGGACATGCCTCCTTCTGAAATCTAGATGTTCTTCTCTCCTGATCTTGACTCTCCAGAAATGTTCCTGCCTAACTCCTGTGAGAGGGCCTATTGATTTGGCACAACTTTACCCCAATGTTGTATGGCATCAAATGGATGGTATGCTCCCTTTTACCCCTTCTTAAAGGAGTAACCCCGGCTGAGGTGAGGTCTCCTTTTTAGAAGTAATTCTTAACATGTGCATCTCAGGAGAGTGATGAATGGTTCTTGGACAAGAGCCAGTCTCTGCATCCCTTTGTTTTGGAATTGGTCTCCAAAATTCTTATTTTTTAAATCATTTTATTGGGAGTTCATACAACTCTTATCACAATCCATACATACATCAATTGAATAAAGCACATTTGTACATTCGTTACCCTCATTATTCTCAAAACATTTGCTCTCCACATAAGCCCCTGGCATCAGCTCCTCATTTTCCCCCTCCTTCCCCATCCCTGCTCCCACAAGAACCATTGATATTTTATAAATTATTTTGTCATATCTTCTGACGTCTGTCCAACATCACCCTTCACCCACTTTTCTGTTATCCGTCCCCCAGGGAGGAGGTTATATGTAGACCCCTGCAATCAGTTCCCCCTTTCTACCCCACCCTCCCAGTATCACCACTCTCACCACTGGTCCTGAAAGGATCATCTGTCCTGGATTCCCTGGGTTTCCAGTTTCTATCTGTACCAGTGTACATCCTCTGGTTTAGCCAGATTTGTAAGGTAGAATTGGAATCATGATAGTGGGAGCGAGGGAGGCGGAGGAAGCATTTATGAACTAGAGGAAAGTTGTATGTTTCATCGTTGCTACACTGCACTCTGACTGGCTCGTCTCCTCCCACAACCCTCTGGATGTCCAGTTGCCTGCAGATAGACTTTGGGTCCCCACTCCACACTCCCCCTCATTCACAATGCTAGGATTTTTTGTTCTTTGGTGCCTGATGCCTCATCCCTTCAATAACTTGTGAACATACAGGTAGATGTGCTTCTGCCATGTGGGCTTTGTTGCTTCTGAGTTAGATGGCCTTTTGTTTACCTTCAAGCCTTTAAGACCCCAGGCGCTATATCTTTTGATAGCCAGACACCATCAGATTTCTTCACCACATTTGCTTATGCACACATTTGTCCTCAGCGATCTTATTGGGGAGGTGGGTCTCCAAAATTTATTTGGGTGTTTTGCCTAATAGTTGTGGACACATGCAGTCTTTTTGTGTTTGACTAACCTCACTCCACATAATAGTTTTCAGGTCCGTCCATGACATTCAGTGTTTCATACTTTCATCACTGCATTTTAGGGATGCATAGTTTTCCATTGTGCCTAGGTACCATAGTTTCCTTATCCATTCTTCCACTCTTGGGCACTGAGCTTCTGCTTCCTGTTTTTTACTATTGTAACTGCTACAAAAACCATGGGAGAATATACCTCCCTTCACGTTTTGACTCTTATTTCTTTGGGTAATGCCATAGTTTGGGGGTTTTTGTGCCAACATAGCTCCCATAGAAACATGTGAGTGGAATTTAGCCTGTCAATCAGGTAGCAACTTGATTGGAGGGCAACTGAGATTAATGGGTCTCTGGAGGCTGGCTTCCTTCTCTCTGCTTCACCTTCCTTTGACCAGCCACTTCGACTCACACTGATGACAGCTAGAATCCTGGAGATGCATGGACCACCATTGGATTTACAAGACTGTGGACCCACTGGCCTGTGCTCTTGTTCCATTCTGTATCATTGCATGTGTATGTGTGAGTCTGAATAGGGATTTATAGACTAGTATTGGAATTATGGAGCAGTACCAGACTTATAGGCTTGATCTGGACTGGGCTGGGATGTTTGCTTGATATATAATTATCTCTTGATATAAAGCTCTCTTATACATATACAAGAGTCCTTAGATTTGTTTCTCTAGTCACCCAGTCTAACACAGGGTATACGTCCAACAAAGGTATTGCTAGATCATATGGGTTTCCATTCCCAGTTGTTTTAGGTCACAGTATATTCTTTTCCATAATGGTTGTATGTATTTATAAGTCAACAAAGAATGTATACAAGTTATGTTCTATCCACATCCTTTCAGTATTTGTTGGTGTTTGTTGTTGTCATTTTTTTTAATTGAGCTATCATTTGGGGTATAAGGTGGCACCACATTGTAATTTTAGTTTGCATCTCCCTGATGGATAGTGATTGTGAATTTTTTTCCCCATGTGTTTGTTAGATCTTTGAGTATCACTTTGGGTGACTTTTCATGTTTTTTGCCCACATTTAAATTGGGTAATTTGTTATTTTCTCATTGAAGTATTATAAAGTTCTGTAGATTTTGGTAATTTGAACCCTTGTAATGACTGTAACTCTCTATTGGAGTAGAAATTCCCATCTCCTGAGGCATGGTTGGGGGGGGTCATACTACTGACCTTGTGTCTAGAAGCCCAATGTTTTCACTATGCCACTGGGGCTCCTCAGATATAAAAGTGAAGAATGTTTCAGGTGAGGAAATGAATCAAGAAGCAGTCTAAACCTATCTTAAATAACAATTTTTTAAAAAAATAATTTTATTATTTTTATAAAGTATTATTTAATATTTTAATTACTATTTTAAAACTCATAACATAATCTCATTTTGTGCAACTCTTTTATTGTTCTTATTTAATTAACTGTATGCAATTATAAACTACATTCTGATAGCTCTTTTTTTATACTAACAATGGTTAATAGAACAAGGAACCAGTTTTTAAATTATTTGAATCCAAATGCTGGTTGTGAGTTAGGCTACTAACCCATAAGGTCAGCAGTTTGAAGCCACCAGCCACTGCAAAGGAGAAAGAAGAGATGTTCTACTCCCGTAGAGGTTGACAGTCTCAGAAACTCATGGTGGGTTTCTGTGTCCAATACAGTTGCTGTGAGGCAGAATGGACTCAATGGCAGTGACTTTGAGTTTTATGAATCCAAATCGACTAGGTGGCAGTAGTTTGTCTTGGGTTGGTGCTTCAGGTATGTTGAGAATAATAAGATATAGTTTTCCTAGCTGTTTCCCACTTAGGTTTTAGAGGGTCTCCTTTCTAGCTTTGAAGCAGCACATGATTATTAGGTGGAAGAGATGAAGTGGTCCCTCAGGTGTTGGTCTGGTTGAGCAAGGGTGTACCTCTGCTGAGTGGCCAAGACACAGAGGGAGACTGCAAGCATCTTTTAACTTATATGTTACCAGTAACAAACTACATGGACTGCCCTTGGTCAGCCATCTATCTCCATGCGTAGCTCAGATGAACTTGATTTGATTTTCTTTTGGAGGCTACCCTCACTCTTAAAAGGGATATGGGTAAGATTTGAATCCAATTTCATTGAGTCTCTTGACACAGATTAGCAATGCTTTTTTTAAGTTTGGTCGATGCTTTCAATCTGTCCCCTGGACTGGAGTCTCGAAGTCATGTGCAAATTACACTGGATACCCATAGCCTGAGCAACTTTCTGGCTTATTTTGGCCACAAAAATGTGATTTTTTTGCTACTTCCAATGGGAGCAGGGAGTGTAAATCAGGTACTACATGCAATTTTTTTTTAAGTTCTACAAGGAAAACATTTGACCCAATGAGTGGATATTTAAAAAGATCAAATTGTCTTTGACACCTGCGTGGTGTGGGGTGCTTTGTGAAATGTATTTGCCACCTCTCCCCGGGAGTGCTTCATTGGTGCCGCATTTTAGGGACAGGGGGTGCTGAGTCCTTGGGATCCTAGACCACACAAACAGGATGATGTGGAGTCATCTTTGAAATAGCTTTTTGTTTGTTTGTTTGTTTTTAAGTCCAATGGTTACAGTGTATTAAGAGACACATTTAAACGTGCCTTTCATTTTATTTTTTTACAATGAGTCCATTGATGAAAGATTCTTTAACTGAGTTGTTTAGAGGCTTTTTAATTGTCTGGACTTTGTCTCTAATGATCTGAATGGAGTCAAATTTCAATTGGTTCCTGCCAGCAGAGGGCAGCACTGCAGCTGGTTTGTATTGGTAGTTGTTTCAAAACTTCTCTCTCCAGCATTGGATTAATAGTTTCCGTTTTCCCTTATCATCGGCCAGGGTCCCTCTTCTTGCCAAAGATGCTGAAGATTGAGTGTAGGGTGTACACAGTGATGGGTTGACTGAGGCTGAACTTTTCAGCTTCTTAAAGGAGAGGGCAGGTGGCACTGACTGCCTAGAGAGAGGGTGGCCATCGTGGACCACGGTGTAAATGGCTTTCAGAAATAGGACACTGGTCCATGGGCCAGTTGATGGGCAATCAAACCTAGTGTGATGCCATTTCTCATGGAAAAATGGTTGTGCCTTTTTCAGGTTAGGGAGGTTTTTGCAGAAAAAGGTGTGTGCTTAAGTCAAGCACTGGAAATCCCACGCTGTAGAGGGAATAGTGGTCCAGAAGACTTAAGAATTTGACACCGCTGAGTAATTGTTGCTGCTACTTGATTTACAGCGTGCACGGTTTGTACATGTAGATTCCCTTCTGTCTTTGGTGTTTGGACTGGCAGGGTGAGGGTATTGACATGAGATTGACAAAGCTAGATAAGACCGTGCTTTAACAATTAACCAATCACGGATTATAGCATTCACTTTGCCTTTAGGTGAAAGAGGTGTTGCTTTAGTCAGGATGCCTAGAGACTGGAGAGAAATAGCAACAGGCTCAACAAATGTAGCAAATCCAAGTTTTTCCTTCTTATATCTATGGATCTTATACCTATGCTATATGTGATCCTGGGTTTCAGTTGCCTGGAGCTTAGAATGGTCAAATGAGCAGCCAGGTTTTCTGGTCCTGATCTTGGAGCACTGAGAGCATCACTCTATTTTGTTCAAAGCTAATCTATAACTCCATACTTTCTCACAGATCACATCTCAACAGAGGGATAGAGCATACAGGCCGGTCTAGGAAGTTATGCTCTAGGTGCTTGATTCCAAGGGCATTGGTCACAGTTTACAGGAACCTGTCTCAACCAGCTTTCTGGTTTGGTCCCAACAACAACGTGTGTCTTGTCTTTTTTTTTAATCGTTTTATTAGGGGCTCATACAACCCTTATCACAACCCATACATACATCAGTTGTGTAAAGCACATTTGTACATTCATTGCCTTCATCATTCTCAAAACATTTGCTCTCCACTTAAACTCCTGGTATCAGCTCCTCATTTTCCCCCTGCCTTCCCACTCCCCCCTCCCTCATGAACCATTGATAATTTATAAATTATTATGTTGTCCTATTTTGCCGTCTCCCTTCACCCACTTTTCTGCTGCCTGTCCCCCAGGGAGGAAGTCACATGTAGATCCCTGTAATCGGTTCCCCCTTTCCAAACCATGCTCCCTCCACCCTCACAGCAGTGCCACTTACACCACTGGTCCTGAAAGGATCATTCTCCCTGGATTCCCTGCATTTCCAGTTCCTATCTGTACCAGTGTACATCCTGTAGTCTAGCCAGATTTGTAAAGCAGAATTGGGATTATGATAGTAGGGGAGGAGGAAGCATTTAGGAACTAGAGGAAAGTTGTGTGTTTCATTGTTGCTACATCGCATTCTGACTGGCTCATCTCCTCTGAGACCCTTCTGTAAGGCAATGTCCAGTGGCCTACAAATGAGCTTTGAGTCTCCACTCTGCACTCCCCCTCTCATTCACTATGTTAAGATTTTTTGTTCTGATGATGCGTGATATCTGATCCCTTCAACACCTTGTGATCGCACAGGCTGGTATGCTTCTTCCATGTGGGCTTTGTTGCTTCTGAGCTAGATGGCTGCTTGTTTATCTTCAAGGCTTTAAGACCCCAGACGCTATATCTTTTGATAGCTGGGCACCATCAGCTTTCTTCGCCACATTTTCTTATGCACCCATTTGTCTTCAGAGATTTTATCATGGATGTGAGCACACAATGATATGATTGTTTGTTCTTTGATGCCTGATACCTGATCTCTTCAGCACCTCATGATCACACAGGCTGGTGTGCTTCTTCCATGTGAGCTTTGTTGCTTCTGAGCTAGATGACTGCTTGTTTACCTTCAAGCCTTGAAGACCCCAGATGCTATATCTTTTGATAGCCCCGCACCATCAGCTTTCTTCACCACATTTGCTTATTCACCTGCTTCATCTAAGCACTTGTGTCGGGAACTTAAGCATCATAGAATGCCAAGTTAATAGAAGAAAGTATTCTTGCATTGAGGGAGTACTTGAGTGGAGGCCCAATGTCTTTCTGCTACCTTAATATTAAACCTCGAAATATATTCACATAGATTTATTTCCCCATTCTCATATATAAATATATTTTCATATGTACATGCCTTTATTTAGACTTCCATAAATGCCCTTGCCTCCCATCTCTTTCCTCTATTTCCTTTGACTTTCCCTTTGTCACACTATCATGCTCAGTCTTCGTTTGGGTTTCAGTAATTCCTCTTGATTACATTATCCTTAATCACGCCCTATCAGGCCACCCTCCTCACCACTGATTTGAATCACTTGTTGCTCCCTTTTCCTTGGGTTTGTTAACACCACTACCTTTTCCACCTCCTCCCCTTCTTCCATGTGCCCCCCCCCGCCCAGAACTGTCAGTCCCATTGTTTTCTCCTCCAGATCGTGCATCCAGCCGATCTTATTTAGACAGACCTGCGGACATAATAAAATGCACAAAAACAAGACAGATCAACAACAAACAACAATATACAACAAAACAAGAAAGAAAAGCTTGTAGCGAGTTCAAAAACTGTTTGTTGGCCTTTAGGAGTGTTTTCCAGTACAGTCTGTTGGGGCACCAAGCCCTGGCCCCAAAGTCCACCTTCAGCATACCCTGGGGACCTTGCTGCTCCATTTCCTTGCTGTTCTATTGCACCCCATAGTGTTTTGCCTCGGTGTGGTGGGATCTGATCGGGTACAATTCCCACACTGTGTCTCCAGTGTTGTCCCCTGTAGAGCTATGGGTCAGTGAGGGACGTTGTGTCTCATAGTACGGCCGGCCATGTGGTCCTCTCTGTGGACTGGCTGCTCTAATTAGGAACATCATACTCAAGGCCTGGTGGGGCAGGATGTGCTCCACTCTCTCCTCCTCCCCCTTCATCTGCTCCTTTGTGCTCTGGTCAGATATGTCCTTCTCTGGGAGTTGCATTCAATGCCATTCTTTGAAATAAATTCTTCTGGGAGGAGGGGCAGGTGTCCATGTAGTCGTTGGGATAGGGGCTGGCCCCTCATGTGTCTTGTCTTTTATGGTGGTTCAAGTTTAAGGTATGACTACACTATTTAGTCAAAAGGTGTATTAATATTTCCCCATCCAAGTTAACTTCAACCTGAGTTTCAGAGGTAGAGACAGAAATGTGGACTGGACCCATGGTGCCCTTCTATTTGAATTAGGGTCTTCTCATTGGAGGCCAGATACACAGGAAGGCGAATCTTCAAACCTTGGATTTCAGAGATTCACATGTCCAATTCTCATCCTTTTTGAACCAGGAACGCTGGTTTTCATCAAGTGAAGGATCAGGGCGTGCCTATGGGGGCCTGGACCCCTCTGTCCTTGCTTTCAGCATCCTCCCCTGCCTTTCACACTCCATACTCAAAAGCTGTAACCAATGGCACAGCTTGGACTCAGATCTGGCAGAGCTCAGTCTATTTTTGCTCAGCCTCTAGCCCTGTACACATTTTAAATGCAATTTTGGTAAGCAGGGTATCCCCATGCCCATGTTTCCTGCAATCTCTTGTAATTTTGTTTTGTTTTTCAATCTTATGACTAACCTTATTTCAGTCTCCAGATGAGACTATTATGTGATAGGCCTAATGTGCTTTCCCTAAAGCAACTTTTCTTCCTTATGGTGTCAAAAATATTCAGTCATGATCTGAAATCTGACCATTTAGGGTTGTGTGTCTGGGATATTCACTCACACAAATCGGGTCTTTTTGGAAGGAAGAGACATTATTTTTTTCTTTAAATAAATCAGAAATTGAAGACAGGGCATGAACCCACAAAGACTCTGATCCTTCCACTCCATGCCCCATCAGGACCTTTCTGAGAGGAGCTAGCCCTGAAGAGGGGGTGATCAGTTTATGAGACATGCCACTTTAGTGTGTGTCAGGGAGACATTATATATTTGAAGGGAATGGATGGAGGTGAGGAACAGTCATAAGACATAAGAATTGAACCAGTGCAGGGGCACCGGTGTAGGAGAATGTGGGTTGCCTTATTAATCAAGGAAGTCGAGGGCAGAAGATCTTGGAAATCTTGGAAGGAGGCAATGCATTACATTTCTGAGCATTGTCAGCTAGTCTGTCATTGCATTAAAATTATAATTGTTTTTGCAAATTTTCATTTTGACACAGAAAAATATCAAGGCAAACCTTTTCATCCCATTTACCCTCTACACTGTGATATAAGCCTAATTGCAGAATGATATCATAGTTTAAGGATCCTTCTAGTGGCCATTCTTCTCCTAAAATAGAAGGACAATGGAGTCTTTTTCCGTGAACTTTTTGAAGCCCCCTCCTCTAGTGGAACTATGTTGTACACAGTAAATTCAATTTCAATTTCTTTATCACTTCATCCCCATACTAAGACCAGTTCTTAAGAATCCACATATATGGTGGTGTACTCTGGAGCAGTATGACCATTGTACAAACAAACATGTATTTGAAATAAGCCTATTCTTATAGCTATGTACTGCTGATTTTTAATCCTGAGACCCAAACCAAAAAATACTAACACCTATTGAATTAAGATCATCACCTCACCCATAATGCAGTACTGGAGGTTGAGCCTAAACCAACAAAACAAAACAAAACTCACTGCCATCGAGTCAATGCTGACTCTTAGAGATCCCCTGGGGGTTTCTAGTCTGTAACTGGATGTAGAAAGCCAGGTCTTTCTCCTGTGGAGTTGCTGATGACTTTGAACTGCAAACCATATGGATTGCAGCCAAGTGTGTAGTCACTACACCGCATGGATCATGAACACTCTTCAGGGTACTCTTCTCCCCTGTCCCAGGGCACCTCAGGTACTGTTCACACCTCTTCACTTTCTGTTGGCTGGGGATCTGGGCCAGAGTTGTGCACTGGGGTTGAGAAGGTCCCCCCTTGCAGTGGTGGGGTTCAAATAAATGAACAGCCAATTAAATGCCCTACATATAAAGTACAAAATAACATATTCTGAAAGGTAGATTATTATTTCATACAGTAGATACTTAAATACAAACAATAAAAGAGGTAACACAACAAACTATGTAATAAGAGAGAATATTAAAATATTGGTGAAAATATTAAATAATACATGATAAAACAATAAATCTGTTATTTAAGCTATTTTCATATTGTTTCTTGATTGATGTGCACACTTTCAATATTCTTTACTCTTATCCAAGCATCATCTGCTGTTTATCCTGAACAATCTTTTTATTGTAGGAGTAGGATCTCAGTCCTTTAGCGGTAGGCCAATTAGACAAGTCGTGTTTCCTAGACTCTCAGAGGACTCTCTTCTCTGTGTATATTGTGTTCACCTTTGTAAAAACCCCTTTCTGCTTCTACTGAACTTACAGCAATTGTTCTGACAATGTTTTTAGCTTTTTGAACACTTTCAGGAATTCCGTAATTCACTCATTATATCTTGTGGGCCTAACACAAAGCTAAAGTGCATTGACAGTGTGTCACCCTCTGGTTGTTTGACACTTTTTCTCCTTACATTCTATGTTTGTTTACTGAAATAACAAAGGAATAAAAACATATTATTTCATCAGAACTATAATGACTTTTATGAAATAAGTGCATAATATTACAAGCATAATTCTAATTTTTTTATATCATGCACAAAATGAACATGACTATGGGTGCTTAGAAAACACTGCTGCACAAATGAATGCTTAAAAATGGAAGGGCTGTAAATTTGTGAGTGGGAAGCTGTCCATCTTAGAGAGAACCCTGATTACATGTGCATTTTTAAAGCTGGTTCCCAAAATTCACCAAAAGATTAGGTATCTGTTCTGCTGAACTGGTGTGACCTTGCTGTGTCCCACTACTGCTTCCTGGAGAAAAGTTCAGTGCAAGCTGAAGAACTAAGCCACCACAGCAGGAGTCTGCTAATCCTTGGGACCAGATATCAGCCAGAATGATCCCATTGCCAAATTTGTTGTGATAAATTTTCAGCTAAAGAAGGGGTCTACTTGGTGTGACATTTTTGCCTAACAAGGAAGAGAAGGAGGTGAAGGTGGTGAAGGGTACTTCTAATTGCCTGCATGCAAGCAAGGAGACAGAAAATGTCAGAACAAGTTCCCTGAAAAGAAAGTTAGCTTCATCTCTATATTGTCAAACAGGACATCATAAATATTCTAAAGATTCCAAAGGAAATATTTGCATTTTTAGCAGCAGTCGAGAAACCAAGCAACTCCTGTGGTGGACAAATCTGATGCACGAGACTTCTTTCGAGTCTAAGGTTTCAGGTGTGTTTAACCTTAGCCATGATCTTTTCCTCTTTGTTTTGTTTTTCTTGCTACTCATTTTATTGGGGACTCATACAGCTCTTATCACAATTTATAAGCACATCCATTGTGTCAAGCACATTTGTACATTTCTTGCCATCATCATTTTCAAAGCATTTTCTTTCTACTTGGGCCCTTGGTATCAGTTTCATCCGCAACCCTCCCTCCCTCATGAACCCTTGATATTTATAATTTATTATTATTTCTTCATATCTTACACTGATCAATGTCCCCCTTCCCCACATTTTTGCTGTCCATCCTTCTGGGAGGGGGTTATATGTAGATCATTGTGATCAATTTCACCCTCCCCCCCCACCTACCCCTTATCCTCCTGGTATCGCTACTCTCATTATTGAGTTTATCTGTCCTGTATTCCCTGTGTTTCCAGCTCTTATCTGTATCCATGTACATGCTCTGGTATAGATGAATTTTTAAGGCAGAATTGGGGTCATGACTGTGGGGGGAAGGAAGCATTAAATAACTAGAGGAAAGTTGTATGTTTCATTGGTGCTATACTGCACCCTGACTGGCTCATCTCTTCCTTGTGATATCTACTGTAAGGGAATGTCCAATTGTCTACAAATGGGCTTTGGGTCTCCATTCTGCACCCCCCTCCCCTCATTACCAATGAAATGATTCTGTGTTCTGGGTCTTTGATACCTGATACCTGATCCCATCAACACCTCATGATCAAACAGGCTGTTGTGCTTC
Organism: Tenrec ecaudatus; assembly: GCF_050624435.1. NCBI lineage: Eukaryota > Metazoa > Chordata > Mammalia > Afrosoricida > Tenrecidae > Tenrec > Tenrec ecaudatus. The sequence continues at coordinate 307,647,767 of NC_134530.1, forward strand.
TTTCATGTGGACTTTGTTGCTTCTGAGCTAGATGGCAGCTTGTTTATTTGCAAGCATTTAAGACCCCAGATGCTATATCTTTTGATAGCCAGGCACCATCAGCTTTCTTTACAACATTTGCTTATGCACCCATTTTGTCTTCAACGATTATGTCAGGAAGCTGAGCATCATGGAATGCCAGGTTATTAGAGCAAAGTATTCTTGCATTGAGGGAGTACTTCAGTAGAGGCCCAATGTCCATAAGTTACCTTAATACTTAGAATATAAATACATGTACATACATTTATCTCCCATACATATATTTATATGTGTACATGCCTGCATTTAGACCTCTATAAATGTTCTTGCCTCCTAGTTCTTTCCTCTATTTCCTTTTACTTTCCTCTTGCTCCGTTATCATGTTTGGCCGTCATTCAGGTTTCAGTAATTCCTCTCAGTTACATTGCCCTTTTTCAAGCCCTACCAGGCATTCTATGCCCTCCTTGCCATCGATTTTATATCACTTGTTGTTCCCTTGTCCTGGGTTTATTAACACCCACTTCCTTTCCTCTGCCTTCCCCTCTCCCATGTCCCCACAAACCATCAGTCCCACTGTTTTCTCCTCAGGATTGTTTATCCCACCTATCTCATCTAGATAAGACATGCATAGACAATAATAAGCACAAAAAACAAGGCAGAGCAAAACAAAACAACAAAAGAAAACAAAAAATAAACAAAGAACAGAAAAACTAAGGACAAAAAAGCCCCAGAAAAGCCTATAAATCATTCCAGGTCTGCTTGTTGATCTTTATACCAGATCTGCTTGTCGACTTTGAATACATTTTTGGTATTCCCTGGGGAGTTCATTGCTTTGTTTCCCTTGCTGCTCTGTTGCTAGTCCTTAGTGTTTCACCCCAGTGTGGTGGGTCAGATCGGGCACAATTCCCACACTATGCCTCCAATGTTGTTCCTTGAAACGCTATGATTCTGTGAGGTATGTTCTGTCTTGTGGTGGGGCCAGCCCTATGATCCTCCCTGTGCATTGGCTGCTCTGAGCAGAAATATCATCCTCGTAGCTTGGTGGGCCAGGATGTGTTTCACTCGCTCTCCTTCCCTCTTCGTTTGCTCCTCTGTGCTCTGATAAGCTCTCCCTGAGCTGTAGATTCAGTGCTATCCACTGAAGTGAATTCTTCTGGGGGGAGTAAGGCGGGTGTCCATGTAGTTGGGATTGGGCTGGCCTTGCAGACCTTTCTATTGGTTCTCTGCTTCATGCCCCTATGTTACATACACGTCATGGCACCCTGGGTTGAAGTTGGTCCCTCTCTCCTTCTGTGGGCATATAAACCCCTGCCCCTTGGTTGAGCTAGTGCCTCTTCCCCTGCTACCCATGTCTTTCTCTTTCTTTCTCTCTCTCTCTCTCTCTCTCTCTCTCTCTTTCTTTCTTTCTTTCTTTCTTTATCCCTCCTTTTAAGTTGGTTGCCTTATGTATCCCTGGATTGGGTCTGCCTCCTGCCATACTACCTGGACCTCACCCCAGGAATGTATGTATATAGTAGCTTTTCCCCCATGCCCCTTTTGTATTGTTAAGCTTTCCTCAGCAGACTCATGTTGTACTTGTCCTTTGGGGCTTGGCTTTCTTTACTTAGCATAATTCCCTCCAGTTTCCCTATTTGGCAATGTGCTTCATGTGTCCACCACTGCTTTTAAGCATTGCATAGGACTCCATTGCGTGTATGTACCAGTTTTTTAATCCATTCATCGGTTGATGGAAATTTGGGTTTTTCCCAACTCGTTGCAAGTGTGAACTGTGCCGTGATGAACATTGGAGCACAGATGTCTGGCTGTGGTTTTTTTCTACCCTCTTTGGGGTATTTGTCCAGAAGGGGGATTGCTGGACCATATGCTAGATCAATTTCCATATATTTTAGATATCACCAAATCGATTTCCATAGTGGCTATACATGCTTACAGGTCCACCAGCAGTGAATCAGAGTTCCTATCTCAGTACAGTCCCTCCAACAATTGCTGATTTCTGATTTTTGAATTGGGCAATTTTTGAGGATGCTAGGTGGTAGCTCATAGTTGTTTAATTTGCATTTATCTTATGGCTAATGGTCGGGAACATTTTCTAATATGTTTACTGGGAATTCAGCTTTCTGTACTTGTGAAACTTGTGTTCAGGTCCTTTGCCCACCTTGTCAGGGGGCAATTAGTTTTCTTTTTGGAAGCTAGTAGAGTATTGTAGATGTTAGTAATAAGGCCTTTGTCTGGTGCGTCATTGCTAAAGATGTTTCCTAGTGCATGGGCTCTCTTATTACTCTTTTGGTGAATTCTTTCGATGCACACAGGTGTTTTATCTTCAGAATATTCCACTTGTCAATTTGTGCCTCATCTATATTTATGTCCTTCTCTATTTCCAATAGCGTATGTAATCCCTGTGCCAAACTTCTCAGGTTTGTCCCAATTCCCTCATTGATGGGCCTAATAATTGGAGTTTTACCTCCAAGTTTGTTATCTACCTTGAGTTTATTCCTGTGCATGGAGTGAGGTAAGAGTCTTGCTTCATTTTTCTGCAGGTAGATATCCACTTTTTTCCAGCAACACTTGTTGAAGAGGGCATTGGTTCCCATTTGATATTTTTTGAGCCCTTATCAAAGATCAGTTTTCTGAATGCTGCTGATTTTATTCTGGGTCTTCAGTTCTTTTCCATTGGTCTGAGGATTTGTCATATACCAATACCATGTGGTTTTGACAACCGTGGCTGGATAATAGGTGCTAAAGTCAGGGAAAGGAAGCCCTCCCACTGTATCGTTCTTCTTGGGGAGTTCTTTGCTAATTCTGGGCATAGCCATGTTCTTTTCAATGGCCAATGTGGATGTCAAAATTGAATGATGAGTAAGGAAGTCCACAGAAGGAATGATGCATTTAAATTATGAAGTCTAAGCAAAAATGTGGAAAGCATTGTGACTACCAGATAAACAAGGAAATGTGTCATGGAGGAAATGCCTCCAGAAGACTCCTTAGAAGCTCATGATGAAACTTCTCACTTATGTTGACCATCTTATCAGGAGAGACCAGCCCTTGAATAAGGACATCCTATTTGGAAAAGTAGAGGATCATCCAGAAATGAGAAGGGCCTCAAGTAGAGAGATTGACACCTTGGTGCCAAGAATGGGTTTAAGTCCTAACAACAAGTGTGAAGAGGGCACTGGACCTGTCAGTGTTTCAGTCTGCTCTCCATAGGGTCCCTATGGGTTGAAACTGATGCTATAACATCTACCACATCAACAGAAGGCATTGGAGAGTGGACATAAAGTGGTATTGACCATTTTGAGTTGGTAATCCTATGTTTTACTATTCCAAAAATGACCAATTCAAGAGGACTGTTGTCACATTCTTCATCAAAAAGAACATTTCAAGATCCATGTTGAAGGACAATGCGGTATATGATAAGATTATATACCTGGTAATACTAATATGCCGATTTACACACCAACCACTAAAGTCAATGATGAATAAATTGAAGCATTCTACCAACTTCTTTCATCTAAAATGGATCAAAACTTGGATTAAAATGTGTAGAAGATTACTGATGATTAGAATGCAAAAATTGGAAAGAGAAAAAACGAGCAGTTGGAAAATAGTGGTTTGATGATAGAAACAAAGTTAGATATTACATGATAGAAATGAAAATTTCACTGTAAATACATTTCCAACAATATAAATGTCAACTATATAACTCTTCATATAGAACACGTAACAATCAAATGGACTACATGTGTAGTAGGAGATCGTGGAGATACTTAGTAGGGGCTATCTGAGTTGGGGGGGGCAACCCAATTACATCTAACCACACAAGTCAAAAATCCAGCAGAATTTTTTGAAAACATGTACAAGGTGATTTTAAAATATACACAGAAAGACAAAGAAACTAGATTAGTCAAAATTATTTTTTACATTTGAGAAGCTATATTATCTGAATATCTATCTATCTATCTATCTATCTATCTATAATCTGATTTTAACTAAACCAGCTGCTATTGAGTTCAATCTAATATGTGTTAGGGTGTGTCAGAACTGTATTCATAGAATTTTTATGGCAAATTTCTCAGAAATAGATGCCCTGTCTTACAAGGTGCCCATGGTTGGACTGAATCCACTAATCTCTTGGTTAGTATCCAAACTCATTAACCATGTCCACCACCCAAAGCCTCATATTATCTGATTTTAGGAATCAATTAGAAAACTACAGTTACCATATCAGTATGGTGTTTGTGAAAGGGATAGATATACATCAATGGAATATAGTAGAGTATATAGAGAGAACCATGGAAATATGGCCAATAGATCTATAGAAAAGGCACAAAAGCATTTCAGTAGTCAAGGATAATGTTTTACTGTTGGTGTTGAAACAATTGTATATCCATATGCAAAACAGATCTCATCCAAATTGTATAATGGATATAAATGTAAAGCATAAAGCTATGAAAAACGTAGAAGGATAGGCTAAAATCCTTGTGACTTGAAGTAAGTCAAGTGACAAACCTTTATTAGATGATACATCAAAAACATGATTCATAAAGAATAAATGTGATGAATTGGACTTTATTAAATTTTAAAACCCTTGCACTCAGATGTTAATAGAATGAGAATTGAGGCAACAAATATGGAGAACATATTTTACAAAAGCTATCATCCAAATTTTTAATTTCCAGAATATATAAATTTCTCTCAAAACAACAGTAAGAAAAGATACATTCCAAATGTTAAAATGGGCAAAAGATTTTAGATGGCATATTATTGAAGAGTATGGAAGCAATCAGGTACCCGATAAGGTGCTCAAATGATTAGTTATTATGAAGTGAACAATTAAAACTATAGCAATATATCACCATGTATCTCTTAGAATGTCTAACATTTTAAAAAACTGATCATATACACATAGAGCAACCTGAATTCTCATACACTGTGGGTGAGAGTACAAAATTATATGGATACTCTGGATATATTTAGGTAATTTTAAAAATAAAGCTGAATATTCACTTATAATATGACCAGTTCCTAGTTCTTTACCTTTAAAGTATCATTTGTGCAAATGTTTGTAGCAGCTCTTTTCAAAAAGCCAAAACAAAACTATTCTTCTGTGGGTGGATGGATAAACTACCTGTGGTACATCTATCCAACGGACTGATGCTCAATAGTAAGGAGAAACAAAAATGTTAGGTATACCCAGCAGCTGGGATAAAACTTAAAGGCATCATTTTAAGTCAAAGAAGGCAATCTCAACTATACGAGACCATATAGTCATGATATTCTTGGATAAACAAAATCATAGTGATGGGCAGCAGGTCAGTAATTGCCATGGACTATAGATGGAAGAGAGAAGCTTTGGTGGTGTAGTGGTTACACATTGGGCTGGTAACTGCAAGGTTAGCAGTTCAAAACCACCAGCTGCTCTGAGAGAGAAAAATGAGGGTTTCTATTATCATAAAGAATTATAGTCTCAAAAACCCAGAGAAATAGTTCTACCTTGTCCTCCTATATGGTGGCCATTGAGTTTAAGTTGACTCCATAAAGGTGAGTTTGGTTTGGTTTTTATAGATGGCAGAGGGAATGACAACAATGAGAGTATGGAAAATATTTTCAGGTGATTTAAAGAAAGAAGAACAAACATTGTCGTCGTGCCACTTACATTACGGTGACCATGTATGACAGAGTAAAGTTATGCTCCAAGGGATTTTCAATAATTGTGGTTTATTGGAAGAAGATCATCAGGCTTCCTTCAAGACACCCACATGTAGGTTCGCACCCACCACTGAGCTGGTGCTTGAGCACTTAAAGATTTTCACGACCATTACACCAGACAACCAGAAATCTTCAATAATTTATTTTTATCAATAGCATAATTCATAGTATGGGAAGGTTGAAACTACTTATATGGCTCATACAGAAAAGGCTTCCTATTGAAATTTTAACTTATACTGTACCTTTGATGTCTCCATTGTCTGTGAAGATATGTGATAAAATGAGAGTGACTAGGCCATCACTAATTTTTCCCCTTAGTATCAAGAGACTCCGGATAGGGCAAGATATGACAAAATAATAATCTTGTATTATCAAGGGCTCTTGAGGGAGCGGGGAGCGGGGAGCGGGGATGGAGGGGAAAAAAAGAGGACCTGATGCAGAGGGCTTAAGTGGAGAGCAAATGCTTTGAGAGTGATTAGGGCAAAGAATGTACGGATGTGCTTTATACAATTGATGTATGTATATGTGTGCATTGTGATAAGAGTTGTATGAGCCCCTAATAAAATGTAAAAAAAGAAAATGTATGATTCTATTTGGAAAAAGGATAAACTATTGAATTAGAAGAGACTCTGGTGGCTTAGTGGGTTACATGTTGAACTGCTAATTGCAAGGCCAGCAGTTCAAAACCACCAGCTGCTCCACGGGACAAAGATTAATCTGCTCCCACAAACAGTTACAATCTCAGAAACCCACATGGACAGTTCAAAACTGCTCTAAAGGGTTGTTGTCTGTTATAATTGACTCAATGGCAGTGATTTTGCTTTTTTGGCTACTTGTCTATGTTAAATATAAAGGGTTCTCAAAAAGTTTGAGGAGAAAAATGGAATTGAAATATAATGGCATTTTCCCAAAAACTTTTTAAAGCCCTCTCAGATAGAACTCAGCCCCAGTGGAGTTCATGAAGGGCATTGTGTAATTTTACACACAGCAAAATTGTCTCTTTTCATGTGTATTTCTGACATATGTACTAGAAGCACATATCAGCTACTAAATGAATGGTTGACTGAATGTAACTAGCTGGCTCTGCAGAAAAAGGACTTTTGTAGTGTCAGGGTTTTGAAAACCCAAGGAGCTCTGTTTTTTTCTTACTCACATGGAGTCGCTATGAGTTGGAACGGAGCAATCCACACGGTTTCAATGAGTTGTTTTTGTTTGTTCCCATGATTCTTTCATTTATCATTTTGATGTTGATTTATTGTTTACTTCATTGATGCTGAAAGATTTGCTCTAACTGCATTTCTCTTTGTGAATAAATAACAATAAAATATATAATATGCATCACATTTTGTTTGTCTATTGATATGCACTTGGATTGTTTTCATGAATTGAATTTTAAGGACATTATTTTTAGTATTTTAAAATGAGTCCCTTGGAGTTTTCTTTTAATCTGAGTGAATGGGCAGTAGTCACTTTTCTTTGCAAACATACTCCTTTGTCTATAATCCTCTTAAAATATTTAATTCTGAAATGGTGAGTTACATTTTGGTGTGATAAGTACAATACAGTGGAAATAACTGTTCATCAGTGAAAATATTGTTTGGAGTTTGTTTTTATGTTTAAATATATCACTACATTTTCATTTATCATTAAATTATTTAAATATGCATTGAATGGATTTTCCCATTCTTTTAAAAAGAAAAACAACCACACACCTCTCCAATTTTGATGCAGTTTTCTATAGGAAGTGTATTTCAATGTGTTTTATCTTTTTGAACTATCCCACAATTTCCTCTTAATTATACAACTATATTAATTTCCTGAACATTTTGCATTCCCTGTTAACCAATATACATAATATTATAATTCTAGTTTCTCAAGGTTTAATGAAAATGTTTATCAGATTATAATTAAAGTCTAGCCTAAAAAATTATTTTCTCAATACCTACCCTAATTAACAAACTCGCAGTGACCTTTCAATTACTAATGCATTATCTTCCTTAATGTTAGAATAGGGCTCATAAAATGGGCTCATAAAAATATGTATGATTTTACTAAACATTATTCCCTTTTTTGCACAAGGCCCATACAAACACACATGATTTTGTTGGTGGTTAATGAAATAGAAATTGTTAATGGATGAAAATGACTTCTTACGAGAGAATCCTAACTTAATTTAGACCACAGAAAATAACTTACATGCAATATAAATTTTCCCTTTCTGAAATGCATAAAGGAAGATGATAATTAACTGCTTTCCTCTGACGTAATTCCTTGAGGGAAATGTTTGTAAGGTCTGTTTTTTAATTCAGAGTGTTTACCTGAATATCGACCTTGCTTAAAGGTTTGTTCCCCAGTGCCTGGGCAGTGCTGGCTTCATTTCAAGTACCATGGGCTTAATAAGGAGTTTAAATGTCCCAGAGTCTGGCTTCCCTCTTCAGTCTTGTATAAAACCAAGTAATTCCTTTTCATATACAGTCTGAGCTATGAGGCCAATTCCCAGAAAGAGATGGTTAGGCTCAGGGTTAACTGAGATTTGTTCCTCCTGACTAGGATCATCTCTGGTGAGTGTAACTTCTGACAAGGTCATGTAATTTTTCCAATATTTATGTAGTACCTGCTAAGTGAGGATAACTGTGTGAGACATTATAAATATAACCCTACATAAAATATGTTAGAAGCACCCATATCATGATTAGTTTAAGTAGAGAGAGCAACATGGTCACATTAATAAGTATAATAACATCCATATAAATTATGAGGAATTTCACTTGGATTATCAGGTGAACTCAGGAGATTTTTTAAAAGGAGGGCAATATAATTGTGTTGAAAGAGTATTGAATATTTGCTGAGTAAATGAGTAGTATGTTTGAAATTCCAAACAGAAAGAATGTTATGTTCATAAAACTATTTTTACCTTAATGTAGTATAGCTATATGATTAGTGCATTCAGAGTTATCTAATGAATTCAACATTGTTAAGGTATGTGTATGATACGGGGTTGGAAAATTTACAATGAGAGCTAATACTGGAAAGGAATATATTGTGGAAGGTATTGTTTGCCCACTCAGTTGGATAATTTAAATATCAAAATCAGAAACGTGATAAAATGATCATCCTGGCAATAGCATTGATGTTAGATTGGGAATTGAATTTAGCAATAAGATCTTATAGGGGATTATGAAATGCAAACTAAGGTAGAAACGGGACAACAGGAGATAATGCATACAAGAAACAGACAAAATCTTGAGATGGATGTGCTGTTCTCTAAAGTATGGAGGAGGGGAGGGAAATGGTTGGGATGAGAGATATTTTGAATGGACGGATTTTACTGGAGGTGGTTGGGTACCAGTCCTGAAGGTGGATGGAGGATCTGAAACTCAGGAGATGCATGGGAGTTCTTGAACCACACTCACCCAGTAAATGTGGAAAATGTATAATTCCTGTAGAACAGCAGTTAACCTGTCTCCTCTAAATGTCTCTTCAAAGAATATCTTCAGTTAAAAAAAAGACAAAAGCGAGACCAAGAGCAGAGTTTGGAAGAGTGTTATATTTCAATGGTTGCCCAGAGAGGACACAGAGGAAGAAATTGGGGAAAGGATCTCTATAGAGTGAGAGAATTAGCACTGAGTGGCATCACAGACCAAAGGAAGAGAGATACTCTAGGGGGAAAAACAACACAGTGTGATGTCATATATTTGAGAAAGAACATTTATAAGAATAAGAGCACATTGAATGTATTATTGGGAGGGTTATGTTTGGGAGGACTCATGGGAATACAGAATTAATGCCAAGCCAGTTGTCATGAAGTCAAATTTGACTCATGATGACCCAATAGAACATATTAGAACTGCTGTACATGGTTTTCAAGGCTCTAAATCTTTATAGAAACCTCCTGCCTCTCACCTGGAAGGTTTGAACTGTTGATCTTTGGATCAGCAGCCTAGCACTTTAACCACCACATCAAGTGGGATCCTGGACCCCAGTCTTTAGGGAAGAATGAAGAGAGCAAACCACAATATCTAATGGAGACACTCAAAATGACTTGATAATTATTTGCCTGAATTGAATGGAACTCGATTATATATATATATATACATTTATATATATATTCAATTAAACACTTACTTAGTGCCTCTATGTTAGATGATCCATGGTTAAGGATGAAGGTTGAAGTCTATGCAAGGCATTCCAGAAGAAATACCTGATAATCTGCCTGTGAAAAACCAGTCACAGATCTACAGATCTGCTCTGATATACGGGAGGTCTCCATGGGTTGGAAACAACAAGATAGTTTTGTTTTGTGCCTTTATATTCTAGATACCATTGTCTATGTTGGAGGAATAGACAAGATAACGAAGAAATAGTCTTTGCAGACATGAAACACATGGAAAACTATACTGAGGATTTGTCCACAGATTCAAATGTCTATTTTTAAAGAAGTAAAAGCAATCAATGCACTCATTTTGATATGTAGACTAATTCTATGATTCCACAATAGCACATTTAAAATGAAGTAGAACAAGTAGCGATTATGTTACATCTATCATCAAGCTTTTTTGTTTGGTTGGCTGTGTTTAATGTCAAGAACAGACACCTAATATACATATAATGTATTTCAAATCCTAGAGGGAAGGAATAAAATGTTGTTTTTCTTCTTTATTCCATCATCTGGCATTCTGTCTGTCATATAGTGGGAATTCAAAATATTTTATACAATATCAGTATTTGTTATAAAAAATAAATGTGATTAAAAATGTCCAACCCAATGTCATTTCAATTGAAAATTAAATGATATTCTCAGAAGACAACATGTGATTGGTTACAAGTTGTCCCCTAAAGTTTCAAAACCACAGAGTGTGATGCCTGATACCAGGCTATGTACACAATATAATTCTGAGACTTGTTTGACTTACTCCAAGGTTGTTCTAAGAAATGTATTGCAATCCACTTGTGTTTTTCAGACCATGTTAACAGTCTTTTGCAAGCAGGGCATATGATTATCCTTACTGTTAACACTTCTCCTGGATTTGAAGTTCTTTTATTCCTAGGTTCATCCGAGATTGACTTTTAGCTGGTTAAAGGAGCTTCAGGCAATATCCCGGTATATGAAACCAGTGCAATACTTAACGTAATACTCTGATTTCTTTACTTTTTTTCACAGTTGCCTTTAGGTTGATTTTTGACTTCTGGCAACTTCATGTGTTCAGAGTAAGACATTACTCCATACATTTCTAGAAGTATGTCACCGGCCTTGTCTCGCCAGGCACTTTCAGAAGGGTTCAAAGTGTCAGCCTTTCATTTTACAGCAAAGCAACAAACAGTTTGCATCTTCCTGAGATGCCGGTATAATACTAAGTTGTCATGCACAAGATGTAACGATCCTTCTGTATCCGAATCATTTTCCTTGATCTGTTTTAGAGGAGAGTCATCATCATCTCTGTCAGGTTTCCACCATCTGATAACCCAAATGCTGATCCACAAAGTCATCGTGGTTTTTTCCTGAAGGTATGCGAAGTTATTGAATAGTTAAATCCTCTCCAACTAGCCAAACGTTGAACCCAACCAGCTGTGTCTGGGAAGACAGGTCTAGGGATCTGTGTTTCTGAAAAGCCACTGCCTTCCACACTCTAGGAAGCAATTAACTTTTCCACATATGATGTTGCCATGGTCCTGCCTTTATCTGAGGCAACAAGACAGCAATATGTTTGAATAATGATTAAAGAGTTTTCTGAATTTAATACCGAGGACACTGAGTTACTCAACCTACAAATCTATTAAGTATCCTACATTCTTTCTTTATAATTCTTGGGCTTCCTGAACAGACTCGTCCTTGGTATCTTCAGAATGATCAAGGCCAACTGGACTTCAGTGAGTGGATTCCTCCTCATGGGCTTTTCGGATGACCCTAAGTTTCAGATCATACACGCGGTGCTCTTTTTGGGGATATACCTGCTGGCCTTGTCAGGCAACCTCCTCATCATCAGCATCATTACCTTGGACCATCATCTCCATTCTCCCATGTATTACTTCCTAAAGTACCTCTCTTTTCTGGACCTCTGCTTCATCTCCGTCACTGTCCCTCAGTCCATCACAAACTCACTTACCAACAACGGCTACATTTCTCTTGGTCAGTGCATCTTTCAAGTTTTCTTTTTCATAGCTCTGGCTTCATCGGAAGTGGCCATCCTCACAGTGATGTCTTATGACCGGTATGTGGCCATATGTCAACCATTGCATTATGAAGTCATTATGAATCCCAGTGCTTGTAGACGTGCAGTGGTCGCTGTGTGGGTTGCTGGGGGCATTTCTGGGCTCCTACACACAGCTATTAACTTCTCCATGCCTCTCTGTGGGGACCGAGTTATACATCAATTCTTTTGCGATATTCCTCAGATGCTGAAACTATCCTGCTCCTATAATTTCATCAGTGAGATTGCAATTGCTGCATTCACAACCTCTACAGCATTTGTCTGCTTGATTTCTATTGTGTTCTCCTACACCTGCATCTTCTCCACTGTGCTGAAAATCCCCTCAGCTGAGGGGCGATCGAAGGTCTTCTCTACCTGCCTACCTCACATGTTTGTGGTAACTTTCTTCCTCTCAGCTGCAGGTTTTGAGTTTCTAAGGCCGCCTTCAGATTTCCCATCAACTATGGACCTTCTGTTCTCCATATTCTATACTGTCATACCGCCGACACTCAACCCGATCATTTACAGTTTACGGAATGAAGCCATGAAGACAGCACTGAGGAAGGTGCTCTCAAAAGAGGGATTTGCTCAGAGAACGATCTATTTAAAAGCCATCTTTAAACTCTAAAGAACTATTTGCAAACATGTTACTGTTGTTATTCTTTCAAAAGGTTAAACCGATGAGCCTGATTTCTTTCTAGAACCCTCTTACACTTTTCCCGATCTCAAATCCTCAACGTTAAGAAATGTGCTCCTAAGGATGTTGGGATTTATCACCTTCCAATTAAAATATCTCTTAAAGGCATCTTTCAGGAATTTTTCCTGAACTAAGAAGGAAATTGCAGTTTGTTTGTAGGCAGATCAGCATAGTTTGAGGTTGGTTTCAGCAAACAGAAAATAACTGTGTTAGTTGTGAGTATATCCATGATGCATGCATATGCTTTATATTGCTTTCTTTCCCATGAAGTATTATATGACGATTTCCACAATTTATTCACTCCCTAGTAAATGCCAAGTGCTTCATTTACATGTTATTTAAACCCTAGCAAACATTCTTCTTAAAATGCTGCATTGTCCCTACTTTACCAAAGAGGATATTAACTTTAAGAAAGACGGAATCATTTTCTTGAGATTTTTCAAATAAAGAGTGGTAAAGAAGTGATTCAAACTAACATTTGTACGGATCAAAGACCATTTATTTACCTCCACACATTGCAAAGATTTCGTTACTCAGATGTGTGTGTGCATCACATCTAAGAGCAAACACTTACTGTCACAATCTACTAAAGAAGTTGCCATCATCGTGTGCTTTCCCATTAATGGTGATGTTTATATTACTTCCTTTTTTCTCCTGACCTGTAAAACGGTTGGACAAGATGTTTTTTACAGAGTTCGGAATGGAGTGACATGAGTTTCTTAAGTCCAGGAAATGCAAAAATGAGTGGCACATGAAGAGATAAAACCTATGATCATGTCAGATGACGAGTCTCAAGTCTTGCGGATATGAAGTTCTCACTCATTGTTTGGGATGCTGCTGTAAATAACTTCAAGAAGGACTCATAATTCACAAAGGGACAAGATTAAGCTTCTGTCTTCAATTTAAAAATAATTTCATTATGATAAAACATGTAACAAAAATGCCATTTTAGCCACTTCTAGTGAACAATTTAGGAATATAAATCACATTGTTCACAATATTGAGCAATCAACATGATTATTTCCAAAATAATTTCATCTCTCTGAAGAGAAACCTTGTATGATTTAAACATTCTTACCTCCTCCCAGCTTTAGTAACCACTTTGGTTTCTAGGTATTTGTCTAATGAATATTCTTGCTATGTGTAGGATCATGTAATATATTTCCTTTTGCATCTGACAATTCATTTTGCGTAGTGCTCTCAAGGTTTAGCCATTGAGGTAAACTATACTACATGCCCATATAACAATGAAAATTACTAATTGATGAGTGAAACTGGGTTGTTTTTAAATATGCAATTTGAGATGAATGGATATGTGCACATTATTAATGAGGGTTTGATGTTTTATTTGGTTTGTTTTTTTCTTTCAATATGCTGTCGGAATTGATGACAAAAACTTAATTAGTACCATCGTTTTCAGGCCTGAAACTTGGTAAACAACTATTCTTTTTTTCTTTATGTTTTTGTTGTGATGTGCCCTCAAGTTGATTCTGACTCAGAGAAATCCTGGAATAGATACAAGAAACTTCAAAAAAAATTCAGGGGAGAAATGAATTAAAATACAATGGAATTTTCCCATGAATTTTTTAAAGTACTTACATAAATACAAGTATATATATAGATTTATATTGATATAGATATATACAGATGCTGTAGACATAGACATATAAAGAGAGATATAATTATATACATAACATTTAAAAGATCATTTATTTGAATACGATTCCAAAATAGAGCTAAACAAAGACATAATCAAATATAAACCATAAGCTTATTGCAAACAATAGTGTATTATTTATTAAAGCCCTTCTAGATACTTTTCTATCATGTACATGTCTATGTAAATATTTTAACAGGAGCCCTGGTGACATAGTAGTTATGCACTGGTCTGTGATCTGCGTGGTTGGCAGTTCGAAATCACCAGCTGTTCCATTGGAGAAAGATGGGGCTCTCTACCCCGTTAACAGTTACAGTCTTGGAAACCCACAGGGGTAGTGGTACCCTAATATTCTACAGGGTTGCTATGACTCGGCATCGACTCAATGACAACAAGTGGATATAAATATGTTATTGTAATGTAGTCTGATGGCATGTCAGGATTAGCAAATTCCGTTGTTCTGAAATAATGTCATCAACTTGTTTCAAAATGCAAAATAATTTTAATGGTTGTATGTTATGTCATGGTACACTCGTCTCCTTTTTATTGCCATTATTCTAAACAATACTTTGACGAGCATTGTAGTCTTTTTAGAAGACAGCCTTAGGAGGAGACTTGCATCTTCTTTCTTCTACCATCTCATACATGTTCCCCATAGTCAGTGGCATCTCCCCGAATGCCTGGTGATTTTCTACTTTATCTCCTTCAGAAGAGGAAACATCGCAATAAATGCATTATTATCAAACAGAATGTTTTCACAAAAAGAATATTAAGGGACAGAGAAGAAATAAACTAAAAAATTAATATTATGGAATTTCTTATTTATTGGAGTGAGTTAATTGTGAGCTAGATTTAAGAGGGGAAATATTTGGGGACCTCACCAATGCCCTAAAGATTAAAAAAAGATGCATTCTACATAAAGGAAGTCTCTATTTAACCAAGCATGCCACCCCAAAATTGTTCATTGAAAAGGAATGAAAAGTTTGCAATTAATTGGCAGGTTAATTTTAGGACATCATTCACATCAACATGTATGCTTTCATAGGCTGTTTCTCAATTCATTTTATTCTGTTATTAATTTATTTGTTCATCCTCAGTGTTTTCTTAATGAGTAGTTTTGATCACTGGTTGTTGAAGTCCGAGCCTCAAACACTCCTTTTACTCACCTCTACATAGACTCAATCACTACTATTGATTATATCTTTTATTTCTACTATCGTCTTTTGGGGCCAGACCAAAGTGATCTTTGACTAATCCCTAGTAACAGCTGCATAACTGGCTTCTATGAACTTTCTATTTTTATTGCAACACAACTATTGTTGCAAAAACAGTACAACTTGAGATGTTTCCCGGCTCTCCCTTGAAGTTGTCATCAAGTTTATCATGGTAATATCTGTATGTAGTACATTTATTGAATCCACAACCAATGCTATGGGAAGTAGGAGACCAGAGGTCAACAGCCAATTGTGTTGAGCCAGTTGTATTGCGTAAATCTACTTGCCACACAAGACCTCTTTAGAGTGTTGAAAAGTAATGATGTTACTTTGAGGAGCAAGATATGCCTGACCCACACCATGCTATTTTCAGTCACCTCACATGCATGTGAAAGTTGGTCATGAGATAAGGAAGACCAAGAAGAATTGATCCATTTTGAATTATGGTGGTGGTAAAGAGTATTGGAAGTGTCATGAACTGCCAAAAGAACAAATGAATCTTGGAGGTATAGCCAGAATGTTGCTTACAAGCAAGGATGGCAAAACTTCCCATCACTTACTTTAGACATGTTATGAAGGCCATCAGAAAGTTGGATTGACACCAAGGCTACAACCATGGGCTCAAACATGAGAGTGGCTCAGGACCAAGAGATGCTTCTTCACTTTGGTGTACAGAGGGTCACTGTGTGTCACAACCCAACAACAGCACAACCAACCTATACTAACTCAATCACTCCATGCCCAATCAAGATACAGAATATTTTTGTTACCTCAAAACAAACAAACAAAAAACCTCTCATTTCTTCCTGTAGTCTTTTCTCTCACTGTTCCTTGCTCTCCAAACTCTACTAATCTGCCTTTTTACACTATGTTTTAGTTTGATATTTCTAGAATTATATATATATATATAATTTAATAACAATGTTCATTTTCCTAGCATAATATTTTTGAGAGGGATCTGTGATTACATTCTCGTATTGAATAACTGCTTTGCAATATAGAGTATATCATTTTTAATGTTATTCACTAGCTGGTTGGTGAACAATTTAGTTGTTTCAGTTAGTAATAATATTGTAAATAAAAAACTTTAAATGAATATTTGTATATCAGTAATTTTGCTGATGTATGTTGGGATCTTTCTTTTGTAACAAATATGTCATTTTGATAAATACTTATGAGATATCTAACACCCATTGTCTTTGATTCTGATTCATATAGGACATAAAGGACAGAGTGGAGCTCTGCTAAAGGATTTCCTAGGATGGAAATCTCCATGGCAGCAAACTACTACATCTTTCACCTACACAGCAGATGGTAGTATCAAACTGCCTCACCACTGGGACTCCTTATCATAAAGGCAATATTAGGGATTATATGGGAGGTGCTTGTCTACATTTTTTAAATTGTCACACAAGTTTTGAAAGGGGTTCTTCAAAAATCATATCATTGTAAATCAGGATGAGTGCAGAGCAGAGGCCCAAAGCCCATCTGTAGGCAACTGAACATCATCTTAGAGAAGGGTCACAGGGAGGAGACGAACCAGTCAGTGTTCAGGGTAACAACAATGAAACATACAACTTTCCTCTAGTTCTTAAATGCTTCCTCCCCCCACCCCCACTATCATGATCCCAATTCTACCCTACAAATATGGCTAGACCAGAGGATGTACATTGGTACAGATAGGAACTGGAAACACAGGGAATCAAGGATAGATGACCCCTTCAGGAGGATGGAGGGATGGTGGGGTAAAAAGGAGGAGCCTGGGGAATGAACAACAGAAAAGTAGGTGAAGAGATGTTGGACAGTGTGATATATGACAAAATAATAATAATTTATGAATTATGAAAAGTTAATGAGGGAGGGGGAGTGGGGATGGAGGGGGATATGAGGAGCTGATATTAAGGGCTCAAGTAGAAAATAAATGTTTTGAGAATGATGATGGCAACAAGTGTACAAATGTGCTTGACACAATGATGGATGTATGGATTGTGATAAGAATTCTACGAACACCCCAATAAAATTATTTTTAAAAAGGTGGTTCTTCTCCGTTCCATTTCCTAGTAGTGCAAAAGATACAAGTATTCCACAGTCACACAAACACTTGGTATTATTAGCACTGATAGTTTTTAAAAGAAGTATGTGTTCATTTATAATCCAATCAACCCACTTTAAATAATCCAATTTAAAAAGTGGCAGAGGAAAAAAACACACCACCAAATAAAACATTCAGGCAACTAACAAACATGACACATACTCATGATCATTAGCGACTGTTGTTAGCGCCATCTGGTCAGTTCACACTCATACAGATGGCACAACACAGAATGAACCATTGTCCAGTCTCTCACCATCTCCACCATTTTTGTTATATTTGAGCCCATTGATGCAATACTGTGCCAATCTACCATCTCTTTTTCACTGCCCCTCCACCTTACCAAGTATGATGCCCTTCTCCAGGGACTGGACTCTCCTGATAACATATTCAAAATCTTGCCATCCTGGCTTCTAAGGAGCATTCTGAGTGCAATTATTCCTTCCAGGAGAGACTTGATTGTTCTTTTGGCAGTACAAGGCTTTTGAATATTCATAGCCAGCACCATAATTCAAACACATCGATTCTTCTTGGTCTTCCTTATTCGATTTCCAACCTTCATATGCATATAGGATCATCAAAAATACTATAGCTTGGGTCAGGTGCACCTTAATCTTTAGTGCTCAAAGTGACACCTCAGTGACACTTCAACACTTTAAAGAGGTCCTGTGCATTTTGCCACTACAATAAAGCCATTTGATTTCTTTTTAAAGTGGATTTATTGGCATACACTTCACATATCACAAATCTAATCATTCAGTCATAAGAAGATTTGTGAAATCATCACCACAATCAATTTCAGAAAAATTTCTCATAGTCATTGTTGCTACCTGCCCCCTCCCCCCGCTATTATCTTATCATGCCTCTAGCTTTGATCAATACAGTTACTGTCTCTCTCTCTCTCTCTCTCTCTCTCTCTCTCTATATATATATATATATATATATATATATATATTTATTTATTTATTCTCGATGTCATCTACAGAAAATAATACAAAACAAACAGGAAGCAAACAACAATAATGACTACACAAAACAGAAAATCTTCAAAAAGAAAGCAGAAAACATTTAAAACTCAAACAATTTTAGAATGGGTGAACAAGAAGATCAACTCATAAGGCATTACATTTTAGCCTAACTTGACCTGCCACAGTCAAGTTTACTATGTTCTGGGTCTGATATCAAGGTTATGCACATCCCTGAAATATGCTCACCAAAGGATTAGTCCGAATGTTGTTGTTAGGTGCTATTGAGTTGACTCCACCCCATACCAAACTCACGCACAACTAAATGAAACACTACCCAACACTGCACCATCCACACAATGGTTTCAATGCTTGAGCCCACTGAGTAAATTTGTTAAATCATCTCCTTGAGGATCTTCTTTATGCTGCCCCTCTGCTTTACCAAACATCATGTTCTTCTCCAGGGAGTGGTTGCTCCTTACAGTATCTCAAAATGATATAAGACAAACTATTGCCATCCTTGCCTCTAAAGAGCACTCTGGTTATACATCATCCAAGATAGATCCGTTTGGCATTTTAGGAGGTTTTGGTACTTTCAATATTTTTCTCCAGCACCACAATCCTAACATCAATTCTTCTTCAGTCTTCTTTCTTCCATGTCCAATATTCACATGCATATGAGGTGGCTGAAAATACCATGTATTGATTCAAGCCCACTGCAGTCCTCAAAGTCACATCTTTGTTTTTCAGTACCATAGAGAGGTATTGTGCAGCAGATTGACCCAATGCAATGTCTTTTTTTTATTTCTTGACTGTTCATTCTATGAGTATTGATTGTGGATCCAAGGCTGACAAAATCCTTGACAACGCCAACATTTTCATTTATCATGATGTTATCTACAGGTCCACTTGGGAGAACTTGGGGCTTCTCTACATTAAGTTGTAATTCATATTGAAGACTATAATCCTTTATCGTCATCAGCCAGTGCCTCAAGTCCTCCAGCAATTCAGCAAGCAAGGGTGTGTCATCTGCCTATCACAGGTTGTTAATAACACTTCCTCCAATCCTGATCCCACATTCTTCTTCATATAAGCCAGCTTCACCAATGATTTTCTCAGCATACAGATTGAATAAGTATATTGAGAAGATACAACCATGATGTACACCTTTCTTGATTTTAAACATGCAATATGCTCTTATTCTCACAATTGCCTCATGATCCATGTACAAGTTCTATATGAGCACATTCAAATGTTCTGGAATTTGCATTCTTCTCAAAGTGTTTGGTGGTTTGTTATGATCCACACAGTCAAATGCCTCAGGAAGAGTAAACCATGTTTTAAATTTTGATAAAGTTCAATGTCAACATTGTACTATTAGTCTCTGTAAACACATTAACACAAAGAAAATATACAGAAATTTAAATTTAAAAATACTTTATTCACAGAAGATATATTTATTTGCATAGAACAATTTTCAATAATCTACAGGAATAGTATTAGAAATAAAAGATAATGTAGAAAAGTTCTTTATTCACATATAAAATTCATTTCTAAACATCAGGGGTAAAAAGAGTCAAATAAAAATTTTAGTAACTAACAAAATAATCACATATCCAGAAGTAAATATAATGAAGTACAGACAGAATTTTACAAAAAGTATTATCAGACTTTTTCCAAAATATTAAATTAATGTTTAAATTAAATATTAATTTAAATTAATATGGTCATTTATATTGGTAAGGTAGGGAGACAATATCTTTAGAAAGTTCATTTTTCCTTTATTAATATGTAGAAACAAATCAATTCCAATTTTTAAAAACATTTACTTTTTCTAAATTGATGTAATTTGATTGTAATGACCCTAAGAGTTATATAGAAATGGAAGACTATAAAACAACCAAGAGACATTTAACAAAATGAAAGAACTTGGCCTACTCCAAATTCATCCAATTCTGACTCATTGAGACCCAATACATAGTTGAACTGCCCCTTTGGGTTTCTAAGACTAAATGTTTACAGGAGCAGATGGCCTCATCTTTCTATTACTCAGTGACTGAAGGGTTTGAATCCCTGACCTCATGGTTAGCATTTCAATGAATAGCCCACTAAGTGTTGGGGGGACAGTGGTCATGCTTTTGGCTGCTAATAACAAAGTGACCAGTTAAAAATCACTAGCTACTCCTTGGGAGAAAACTGAAACTTTCTACTCTCCTAAAGAGTTATGGTCTCAGAAACACCTGCGACAATTTTACCTTATAGGTCCCCATGAATCAGAAATGACTCTATGGCAGGAAGCGTATATTAACACATGAAAGTCAAGCAGGTCAGTGGAAGAGAATAGAGGACCCTAAAGATATTTTCACACATACAGGAATTCCATATCAGTAAATGACATGGGGCAATTAATCATCATCTTGATGGGGGAAAAAGGGGAGATTGAAATTTACTACATAACTAAAAATCTGTCTGTATTAAATTAAAGATTTAAACATTAAAATGTCAAAACTTTAAAAGCTAACCCAGAGATTGTCTTCATGCCCTTGGTAACAGGAAAATATTTCTTAATAAATATAAAGGAAAATGCTTGTTTGAATAAATTCACTAAACTATAATTAGAATTATCTGTACAACACAGAAAATCATAAAGTGAAAAATCAAGCTCCTGAATGAGAGAGAATGTTTGCTCTACTCCATAGAAAAACAAAAACACTCACTGCCATCAAGTTGGTGCCAACTCCTTGTGACATGATGGGACAGGGTCCTATAGGAAGTGCCCCTGTGGAGTTCCAAGATGGTAACTCTTTACAGTATCAAGCACCCTGAGAGCCTGACTCAGCACCAGTACTCCACCATGGTTCCTGCTACCCTCCATAAGTGACAAAATATAGCACTCTAAAAATATAAATAGTTCCTACAAATCAATACAAAATAAAATGAAAGGGGAAAATATCTCAAGCAGGTCCAACACATGAATAAAATTCAAACATTTTAAACAAAATGGTCAAAGTAAATTAAATCATAAATGTGCTACATTTTCAGAGTGATACCAAGTTAGGTAAATATGGAAATTTATGGGGACTTATATACAAATTTGATAGACATCGAAATTACTAAAACTCCTCTGGAGAACAATGTATGGAGGTTTATATAGGAGCCACAGAGGCATAGTGTTTACACATTGGGCTATGATCTGCATAGTTGGCAGTTTGAAGCCACCAGCAGCTGCGTGGGTGAACATATCTGGGCTTTTTACTCCCAGTCAACAGTTAGAGTCTCAGAAAGCCACAGGGGTCTTGTGACTCCATGGTAGTAAGTGGGAGTAAGTAGTAAGTGGTGGTGGCGGCACTGCCAGGTTACCACAAGGTCCCAGGTATTACTCACTAGCTGCCTTGCGGGAGAAAGATGAAGGTATTTGCCCCATACAGATTTACCGCCTTAGAAACCCATGATAGGATTTCTCTGGGTCAGAATTGATTCAATGGCAGTGTATTTTTGGAGGGAGGTTTTATAGAAGAGTAGAAAAAGCATAGCCTCTTGGTGAATTTCAAGTAGGGCCTTTTGGGGGGAAGAGAAGTAGAAAAGGGAGCGTGCGTCATATTTAAAGAGGAACAAGCCTCTATACATCATGGGGTATGTCTTTTTAAGTATTCTAATGAAATATGAACTTCCCATTGTTGCTGCTTCCTATAAATTGGAGTGTGGATTTTAATTGCATTGCTTCTTAATTATGGAGAGGTAGAGGGAATGAATGAAATGTCTCTATCATTCAATTTAGCTTTCTGTTATGAAAGATGGGGAAAACACCCCAAAACCTAAGACCAGGGTCTGAAGGGAATTGGCAGGTTTAAAATGATCTGTTTGAATACCTGTGAGAGGGCTAGAAACTTTGGTAGCTGTCCACACACCACAACCAGAGGGGGTGACTCTTCCATTCTTGAGTAAGGAAATGGGGAAAGATTTTATGGAAATTTTAACATTTTCTTGCATTCTTTGAACTGAGTTTGTAAAAGCAATCCTGTTAATTCTGACAAAGAAGTTAACTTCTCTGAAAATTAGCAGATTAACAAGGTGTAGACACCAAATTTATATAGATGTTGTATTATAAGGAGTCATTGAAGGAACATCCCTTGAAAATGGTAATATTTTATGTGTTTATATAAGTATCTTATACATACAGTTGTGCGGAGGGTTCGGGATTGGTGGTGTTTCATTCTGTTGAACATTGGTTTGCTATGAGTCCCAACCAACTCTATGGGACCTAACAACAATGGCAACAGAAGTGTTTGATTAAAAAACTGGGAAGCACTTCAAATCACTCCTGAGAGCACTGAGCTGCAAGAATTTGTACTGACCAGGTTTTCAGTGTGATTGTGGCTTTCCCCCAAATGCTCTTGTATTAATGTCCTCTATTTAGTGATTTTTAAATGTCATATGAAGTGTAAATTAGAAAGCCCAAGGGTTTGGGGCTCAGATCTCAATTATGTTATTTAAGTGCTTTGTCTTAATTTTTCTAATAAAAATGGAATTTAACTCCACGAAAATAAAACTGCCTCATGGATTGATTTGTAGCAGGTTATCAGGCCTATAAGAAAGAACATTAAAGAGTGGTGCTTTTTTTGCCTCCTTCTTTGTTGAAAGATAATTAACTGAGCAAATTCAAATATTTCATGAATTAAATAAAAGTTAAGGTATGGAAAACAATGCTGCTTATCATTCTACCAATTTTAGAAAGAAGACATCAGAAAAAGGCACTACATTAAACCACCCCATGGCTCAACTTTTAGCCAAATGATAGACAAACCTATAAGGCGAACAAGTGACGAAAGAGAGGGAAGCATTCTTGCCAACAATCAATCATCATTTGAGATGAAAAGGGCAGTGTTGCCCAAGGCTAAATCTCAGGAGACAGGAAAGAATCAGACAGAAGGAATAAGAAGATGGTCAACCTAGGGAGGGAATGCCAAAATGCTGTACATCAGAGGGATCGACGTCCACATCACCAAACAAAACGTGCTTGAATTGTTGGAGGGAAAATGGAGTCGCTCTAGAAAATAACAATGGATCAGAATAAGGAGGGAGCCCTGGCCTCAAGACTGGGAGCCTGCAATAATCATTTCTAAGAAGAATTACTTAAGATAAGAAAGCACTGCATGGGTTGCCACAACCATAGTTCACCAGAAAAGCACCAAAAAGTCTTATGCAGCAGTTTTTACCATTGTGCCTAAGAAGTGAAGATGGAAGAAAAACGCATAACGGACAGGGATATAGGGGACTCATTCTGAAGGGACTCATCAGTCATAAACTAAAAAGAGTGGTATTTTCTGATGTTTCTGTTGGTAAGGTGTTTAAGCACTCAGCTGAAAACAGAAAGGTTTAAAACCACTAGAAGTGCCATGAGAAAGATATGCCGTTGGCTCCATAAAAATTGCAGCCTTAGAAATTCCATGGGACACTACTATTCTGTCCTACAGAGACACTGAGTCAGAATTGGGGGTTGGCCTGGGGTATCTTACTTATAGTGATCCTATAAGATAGGGTAGAACTGTCTCTGTGTGTTTCTGAGACTGTAACTCTTTACTGGAGTAGAAAGACCTATTTTTCTCCCTTGGAACAACTGATGGTTCCAAACTGCTGACCTTGAGGATCTCAGCCCAGTGTGTAACCATTATGCCACCATCTTAATTTTTCCCATAAAGCTCAAAGCATTTGACAATGAACCAGAACCTGATTTCTCATTTCCCAGAAGTATATATGCTTATGTATTATGAAATTCTATTTTGATGTTGCATGTCACAAGGAAAGGAGGTGAAATAAATGAAGATTCAAGGAGAAAGTGAAGTTAGATTTAAAAAAAAGTTCCAGGAAATTAGACACTGAATCTGAAAATGAAATGTGTTTCCTTTGCAAAAGTGCTCCTGCTCCTCATTCCAATGATATTTTCACCAATTAAGGAGTTAAGTGGAAGGACAATGAGATTCCATACTTTGGCCTTTGGTTCCGCAATTATTGAGGCTCTCCATACGACAGAGTTGCTTTGCAGGAAGGGACCTTAGAGATTACCCTTATAACCAGCTAATTCATCTTCCATTTCCCAATTCAATATTGGGAAAATATTATTCCATACATAAAAAAACATTGTGATGCACTGTACAGAAATACAACACATCCCATGTCAGCCATCTCTCTTCAGTACCTGATCACTGCTTATTGTTGTTGACTAAAAGCAATGAGTTTCATTATGCAAAATGGGTCTATGATTCAGACACATTTGCATCAACTGTAACTGCTTCCTTAATTGTGTACACTGTGAGCTACTGGTTTGGATCCCAAACAGCCAGGGCACAGCTGATACATAATAGCTTCTTAATAAATAATTGTTTTAAGAAGAAATGATGGAAAAATAATGAATTTTAGTTTAATATATTTCTACTGCATTCTCTATATGCCTTTTCTTCCAACTGTCACTACAATCAGTACCTTCAAAATGACTGTGCCAAACATATCCGCAAGGGGTACATTCCTTCTCATTGGGTTTTCTGACAATCCAGAGCTACAGATGTTACATGCTTTGCTGTTCTTGGTGGTGTATCTACTAACCTTAGTAGGTACCCTCATCATTTTCATGATCACCACGTTGGACCAGCAACTCCAGTGCCCAATGTATTACTTCTTTTTTTTTACACATCTTTTTTTATTAATTTTTTTGTTGTTGTTGTCTTTTTTTAACAATTTATTAGGGACCCATACAACTCTTATCACAGTTCATACATATACATACATCAATTGTATAAAGCACATCCATACATTCCCTGCCCCAATCATTCTCAGAGCTTTTGCTCTCCACTTAAGCCCTTTGCATCAGGTCCTCTTTTTTTTTCCCCTCTCTCCCCTCTCCCCCCTCCCTCATGTACCCTTGGTAATTTATACATTGTTATTTTGTCATATCTTGCCCTATCTGGAGTCTCCCTCCCCCCCTTCTCTGCTGTCCCTCTCCCAGGGAAGAGGTCACATGTGAATCCTTGTAATCAGTTCCCCCTTTCCAACCCACTCACCCTCCACTCTCCCAGCATCGCCCCTCACACCCTTGGTCCTGAAGGTATCATCCACCCTGGATTCCCTGTGCCTCCAGCCCTCATATGTACCAGTGTACAGCCTCTACCCTATCCAGCCTTGCAATGTAGACTTCGGATCATGGTAGTTGGGGGGAGGAAGCATCCAGGATCTGTGGGAAAGCTGTGTTCTTCATCGGTACTACCTCGCACCCTAATTAACCCATCTCCTCTCCTAAACCCCTCTATGAGGGGATCTCCATTGGCCGACACTTGGGCCTTGGTGGAGACCCAATGCATTACTTCTTAAAGAACATTTCCCTCCTGGACCTCTCCTTCATTTCTGTCACAGTGCCCCAATCCATTGACAGCCCTCTGGTGGAGGATGGCTATATTTCCCATGGTCGGTACGTACTCCAGGTTTGCTTCTTCACGTTTGTGGCGTGGGTTGAGGTGGCCATCCTCACAGTGTTGTCTTATGACCACTATGCACCATACGCTTCCCACTGCACTCAGACGTCATCATGAACCCACATAAGTGTGCTTGGGTTGTGATCACTGCATGGTTATGTGGGAGCATCCCTGCAATCTTGTGCACAAGCCACAGTCTCTATCCCATCTGGAAGCCCAAAGTCTCCCACTACTTCCATGACATCACCCAGAAACTAAAGCTTTCCTGCTTCAAAGATTGTCTTGGCATGCCTGGTGGGACAGCCCTCACATCTGTGATTGCCTTCATGGGCTTCGCCTCCATTGTCTCCTCCTGTTTCCACCTCTTCTCCACAGTTCTAAGAATGACCTTTGCTGAGGACCAATTCAAGGCCTTTACAACCACCTGCCCCACCTCTTTCTTGTATCATTGTCTTTGAGTTTCCAAAACCAACTTGAGATTCTCCTACTGCTTTTGAGCTCATAATTTCAACCTTTGCTGTAGCTGTTGTCCCTCCCTCACTGCTATTATCTAGAGTCTGAGGGACAAGGCATGAAGAGAGCTACAGAAGTTACTGTTGGGTGGAGAACTCACCAGGAAAAAGCATGTGTGTGCTGTTTATGATGATTCTTTTATATTATTTTTTAATCATTTTATTGGGGGTTCATACAACTCTTATCACAATCCATATATCCATCAATTGTATAAAGCACATTTGTACATTTGTTACTCTATATTATATAGAAGAAACATTTTTAATAATATTCAATTGCAAATAGGGGTATTGAGAAAAAGCAGTACTTTCCCCACATAATATAATCATTATCATCAGAGAAACTCCTCATGTAAGCCCTATACCATTTTAGTAATTGAAACCATTTGTTCCTTCTTTTAAATTGAGAGAAAATAAACAACTATAATCTATTCATATTGATTCATGTTTTCCTTTCAAAAATATAGACACAAACTCATATTGAGGTATACCAACAAACATGCAAGTTTAATTTTTCTTCTAAATATAAAATATTATAACAACAAAGGAATAAAAAAGAAGAGTGGCAATATCGGGAGGGTGGAGGGAGGGTGTGGGAGAGATGGGGAACTGATGGTAAGGATCTACATATAACTTCCTCCTGGGGGAGGGACAACAGAGACATGGGTGAAGGGAGACATCAGACAGTGTAAGATATGACCAAATAATTTACAAATTATCAAGGGTTCATGAGGGAGGAAGGGAGGGAGGGAAAGGAGGGAGGGAGGGAGGGAGGGAGGGAGGAGTAAAAAATGAGGAGCTGATGCCAAGGGCTTACGTGGAGAGCAAATGTTTTGAGAACGAAAGGGTAACGAATCTACAAATGTGCTTTATACAATTGATGTATGTATAGACTGTGATAAGAGTTGTATAAGCCCCAATAAAATGATAAAATGTTTTATTTTTAAAGAATAAAAAAGAAGTAAATTATCTAAGCTCTCATACCCCAAGCCACAAATTATCTATTTTATTTCAATTATTTAATGCATATGTACATTTCTTTATTGTTTTTATATATATATGTATATCAATCTTACTTATTCGTATGTATTTATATACTACCTAAACTTATTTTAAAATTTCATATGTGCATGGAGTTGTTAGTTTCAATGTTTAAATATTGCTAAATATTCAATTTTGCTTTTCATAATTCCAAGCAATTGGGTTCTTGAATTAAATTGTATTTAAAAATTCAAGTCTCTTGTACATATACAGGCAGATCAGATTGCTTTCCAAAAATTAAAACCATTTTATGTGGCCAGTAACGATGTATGGCCATGGCACGTCATCTAACTGTCTCATATCTTTCTATTCATTCATTGCAAGAAATATTCACAGGGAACCTACTGGGTGCCTGAAACACAGAAGACCATAAGATGTGTACAGTAATGGGTACAGTGGGAGGTTTACTTTCCCCAAAAATTGTTTGCTTCTCCATACGATTTTAGGTTTCTCTTCAGTCCTAATTATTTTTTCTTCTGAGTCTAATAGCCTATCAAATCGCCCTGTGCATTCTTTTAAATCTAATTTTATTGTTATTACTATTTTTAAAATTTATTTTGCTTCTTGCTTTCCCCTTCAGCCAAGTAAGTTTGTCTGCCCTTGCACAGTTATGATTTGCCATCTCCTCCCTTCCATGCCTAGAAAGCATCAAATAATCTTTCTATTCATGGAAAATGCTGTTTATTAAAAAAAAGTATGCTGTGATTTCAGTGTGGTTTACAAAGCACATGATCAGATTTACATCCCATAATTCAAGCACACTTTGTTTCAGTGCATCCTTTGCAATCCGTTCAAGGTGCCATCACTTCTCCCACTTCCTCCCTGCTTTCCTGTTTCTGTTTCTCCTTCTGTTCCTCACCCTCTGAACTTTGTCTTTGGGTCAATGCTGTGTGGTAGGCTGGGTTGACTAAGAAACAAATCCGGAGACACTCATGTCTGTGCAAGAGGAAGCTTTATATCAAGAAGTAATTATATACCAACCAAACATGCCAGCCGAGTCTAGAACAAGTCCTTAAGTTCAATACTAGCCCATAATTCTGATACTAGTCCATAATTCCCTCTTCAGGCTCACACAGCCACCTGTAATGATGCAGGTAGATCATTTGCAACCAGTGGGTACAAAATCTTGTGGATCCAATGGCAGTGGACATATCTCCAGGGTTCATGAGGTCTCAGCATTGCTCACCGGAATGAAGGTAAAGACAGAGAGAGGGGACAGGTTCCCAGGACTCTCCTCATGAGAAGGCCACACCCACAAGGAGGTACTGTGACCTGATTGACAGGCTACATTCTATATATCAAGTTGACATCAAATTATGTAACTACCACATGCTGCTTTTTTTGTTTTAAATAATGGATTATTCTAACATGATGGTCAGTTTAGTTCCAGACTTAAAGGGCAAGCTTAATAGTCTCAGTGGTCCTACCACTTTCTGTCTGACCAGTAAGTCTGATTTCTCATGATTTGGGGTTCTACATTTTACTCTGATTCTACACCAAATGGTTTTATCCAGAATCTCCTTATGTGAGCTGGGTGGGGAGAAACCAATAATTGCACCTTAGTTTGCTGCTCACAAACTGTTAACACTCTTGTTAGTGCTCATGAAAGTAGGAGGGAGAGCATCATCTTTGTGAACGATGCTATCTATACCAATTGACCTTGCTGTCCCCTGGGACTGTGGCCCTGATCCCTCTAGCCCAGTGACTCACTACTTGATTTTCTTAATAGAAGTCTCGTATAATATGTGCCCTTTGGTGAATGACATATTTAACTCAGCACAATCTCTTCTAGGTTCATCTACACTGGACGGTGTTTCACAGATTCAGTGTTATTCTTTAAGGTTTTATAGTATTCAATTGTGTCTTTGTACAACAGCTTCTTAATCTGCTCTTCCACTAATGAGCAATTCGAATATTTCTATATTTTTTGTTGTTGTGCACAGTGTTGTAGTGAAGATGGGTGTGTATGTATCAATTTGTATCATTACTCTTATTTCCTTAGTATATTCACCAAGTAATTTGAATTTATAAATCATATGGTATTTCTAATTTCAATTAATTTGGGGGGGCCACAGAAAAAAATTATGGCTGATAATTTTTTATAAACGTGTGATAATTCAAGAAATTTAATATGATTTTAACATTTATTTCTCTTTCAGGGCATTGATTTTCATTTTATACCTTTTACTTTATTGATTTCATTATTACAACTCTGTGTTTATAATGGCAGAAAACATTTTTCTCAGTCCCTCTTTATTTTTCAGACCGCATTTTCTATGCAAACATTATATGTTATCATTTAAATGAGTATCTTTAAACATTGTGGTATAATGTTTAACCTTATTATGCATGTTACGGCATGGTGGGGGCATCTGACCTTAATGAAGGGGAGAGAAAACCTCCACCAGCATCCAAGAAAGGGTATGACAAATATCAGAAGTACTGTCTCTCTCTAAAATTTCTAGCAATTCTGACACCAAACATCTCTCCATAGCAGTCGCTCCTTCTCTGCTGAGTTCAGTCACCCAGTGAGCTCTATAATTCTGTGTTGCAGTGGCCAGAGAGCACACGCAGACAACACTCAAGGTTATGGGCTTTATTATAGAAGTAAGGGGTTGCAATTGAAATCAGAAATTACTCAGGATACAGTTCCACCAGCAGTACAGCTTCTCAGCCATGGTCACAGGCAGGCTTCTCCCTGGTTCTTGGATCCGTTGGGCCAGCCTGGCCTCTGTCCTGCTTGGGAAGACATTTTGAAGTTCTTTATTTCCACTAATAAGAGTCCAAAGCAGTGGATCTCAACCTTCCTAGTCTGTAACCCTTTAATACAGTTCCTCATGTTTAATACAGCTCCTCAAGCATAAAATTAATTTCATTGCTACTTCAAAACTGTAATTTTGCTACTGTTATGAATAGGGAGACCCCTGTGAAAGGGTCATTCAACCCCCAAAGGGGTCATGACCCACAAGTTGAGAACTGCTGGTTTAGAGACTCTGAAAATGAAACTAAGTCCAAAGGTGGTCAGCTCTCTTAACACCATGCATAGACAAGTCTTGGTCTTCCAAATACCAAAAAGCAAACCACTCCACCAGCAGTTGGCAGAAATCTTTCAGCTTTCTCAATTCATGGACCGAAAAACTCACAGTACCATCTGCGGAGCCTTTTGGTGTTGGGGCCATCTTTCTGCAGCTGCTTCTGTCCATCTCCTGTGTTACAACTGCCATTGTCCCTGCTTCCAGGAGGTTCTGAGAATAGGGAACCTGGGTCCAAAGAAAATTTAGCTTTTCTTTTTTTCTACTTCTAGAGAGTAATTTATTTCATGCTTCATTATGCCAAGTTATTTATTCTATTGAGAAGTTTTCCACAATGTAACATCCTTCAGCTACCTTGGAATTTGAATTCATTTCTAAATCTAGGCCTATATATAAAAAATAGTCACCATATGAATGGTTTTCCTCACAGACTGTGGAAGATACAATAAATGAATGGGACCTATTAAAAATAAAACATTTGTGACATCTAAAAATTTCATTAAAAATTAAATTAAAAGAGCTCCCAGACTGGAAAAAGATTATTAAATAATGACATAGCAGACAAATGACTAATTGAGAAAATATACAGAATTTTAAAAGCTTACAACAACAAGAAAAAATAACTAATAGCCCTCTGAGAAGGTGGACAAAAGACCTGAACAGAGGATTCACAAAGGATGACACTAGAATGGTTAATAAACACATGAGGAAATTCCATGAGCTCATTAGCAATCAGGGAAATGAAAGTCAAAACAACCTTGAAGTACAGCCTAATGCCAAGAACTATAGCCCAATTAAAAAAAAACAACTAAGAACAACACATGTTGGAGATGGGAGAACCATGTTGGTGAGATGGGAACTCTTACCCACTGATGGTCAGCTTCTAAACACGCATAGCCACTGTGGAAGGTGATATGGTGATGCCTAAAACAGGTGAAAATTGAACTGCCATAAGATCCATCAAAACCCTTACTGGACATACACCCAAAAGAAACAAGAAACAGAGCACAAACAAACATTTGCTCCCCCGCGTTCATTGCAGCACAGTTCACAATAGCAAAAAGCTGAAACAGCCTACATTACCATCAACAGAAGAGTGGATTTAAAAAACACCCTCTAGTACATATGATGGATAAGAATGTCTACGCTAAACAAAAATTCGCTGGCCATGCCACAATGAAGGGGTTTGAAAGAAATCAGGCATGCATTAGACACCTATGGGGAAATTCCAAAGCTGGGCATGCTCAGACCAAGGTCACCTGGACACAGATGAAGGTCAATTTGGCACACACACTAGGCACCAGCGACATCAAGTCACAGGTGCACCTGAAATGACTAGAATGGCCACCCTCAACCACGCCCCCTCAAGTGGGGGTAGGAGGGATGAAGATGAGAGACCAAGAACAGTCGCTCTCTTGTTCCAATACTCCTTTCTCAGGGATTTCCGCGCTCCCCTGAAGCGGCTATCTTCAGTTGCAAAATATTGCATGGTCCCCCGCCATACAGCCTTGCATGCTTTCCAGAGATAGCATGTACTCTGAAACTGTACTATGCGAAATTTCCCTTTGCATCATCAAACTTACTTAGATCGCAGAAGTGCTTCTGCCGTGGGAATTGTTAACGTTGCAAAGCAAGAACTGGGGAAACCTAACTCAAACACATAATGGAATACAACGTATCCCTAAAATACAGCGACAAACCCAGGAGACCCCTCAACTCACGCTGAGTGAAGTTAATCAATCACGAAAAGGCAAATACTCTACGAGTCCACTGCGGCAGGAACAAGCAGGAGTATGGGCACAAGCTCAAGCTTGCAGGGCATCCAGTCTTCTGGCTGGGGACCAGACAGCCTGGGAAAGAGCCAGGCTAGTATTGATGAAGCACACATCATCTGCGCCAGGGAAGGAGCTGAATGTTGGCCATGTGCATCTGGGGTGCAGTTTCCCAGGAAGGGAGGTAGTCCTGCCATAGGGATAAGGCTAATTGATGGAAGGGGCATGGAAGAAGAGTGTTGGGAGCCATGAGGCCCGGCCATAACCTTGCCTGTCCGGAGCCATGAGGCCCGGCCATTGTCTTGATCTTTATTGCCTGAGCTCTGTAACTTTCCACAGGAATTGTTATTTTTTCTGCGGTCATTGTTCTCAGGGAAACATCTGTGGCTTGTTTCCCCCATTTATCGTTCTCAGGGAAACACCTGCGGCTTGTTTCCCTTTCCCTGGCCTATATAAGCTTTAGCCTCTTACTCAATAAAGGAGACTTGATAAGACTGCTGTCTTGTCTCCATTCCTCGTGTCTCTTGTCCCCCCAATTCCCACTCCCTCTTCCAGGGTCCACGCTGAAGTTCCTTTGGGTCAGGACAGAAGAGGGAGAGGGAATGCTTAAGTTTGGGGAAACATAAGTGCATGTCTGTTGAGGGGAGAGGAGGGAGGGCTGACCTCCAGGTGGTGGAAGGAGAGACTGAGGATGCTCCTGGGAACATTAGGTGAGGAAGGTCTTTCATGGCATACAGCAGGTGAGTATCATTGACTTAGGGCATCTGGGGATATTCCCAGAACCCAGGCTGGGTGCGATGTAATGCGGGGATACTGAGTCCTGGATCTTTGGGTCACACAGCATGCTCCAGAGGCTACCATTGTGAGATCTCATGCAGGAACTCCACTGAGTGAACAACTCTACCTCAGCCACACTTGCCACCTGAGAACTTACACTGAAAATACATGGTGTCTGAGGAAATAGAAGGCAGATGTACCAAGAGTGATGTACAAGCAAGGTCCTGGCTGTAGAAAGATATACATTATTCAGGCAAACCTGTGACAATCAGTCTGTTATACTTTGCTTATTCTTGTTCACATTACGGTGTATCTCAGTGGTGTGTCACCCTCTTGAAGTTGTGGTGTTTGCTTCCCTGTTGTTCGGTAAATGAAACCCAGGGACATGGAACCTACAGGGAAAGAAAATAGGACAAGGATTTCAGGATAGAAGGGTGGGGGAGATAAGAGGGATATTATATCAAGAAATCCAGGAAGGAAAAGCATGTTTGGAGACTGATTGTGGAAGCAATTGTATAATTCTGTCTATGATATGACATATGTATTAACTCCCCAATTATAGCATATTAAAAATAATAATAATCGTAGACCCAGAAATGGGTTTTGGGCTCTCATTAAATCCTAGCTCCACCTTAAGAATAATTAGTTCTTACATCATGACCCTGCTTAATACTCACCCTCAGGAAGGGAACCTAGAAGACATGGATGTTATAGCGAAATATGGCAAAGAATTTAGATGGTGCCCAGCTATCGTATGAAATAGCTCCTGGGGTCTTAAAAGCTTGTCTCCAAACCAGCAGCCATGAAATGTCAACTAAGTCCACATGGAAGAAGCACACCAACATCAGGCACTGAAAGATTTGAATTCATATAATCCAAAGTCAAAGGAGCCTAAACTGTGAGAATCTGGTGTGCAGAGCATGATGGGTAACAGTGGGAGCCCAAGATTCATTTGTGGAACTACTAGGAGAGAGGCTTCCAGAGAACTTCCCCGTTCTAAAATTGAGGGATGGGAGGAAAGTGGTAACTAAAGAGATTGCTTGGAAGAGAGGGGTATAGAAAATCAAAGGCATAAATATTACCTGAACAGTTAAAATTTTGTCAGTAGATCCCCCTATGATGTGGGCTAGACCTGAACTTGTTTCCAATTTTTTCAGTATTTTGGGTTGGTTTTTTTTTCATACACATATTTCATTTTATTGATTGTAATCCCTATAAAGTAACATCACTTATCCTACTTCCTCCCAATTTTTTTTGTTTGTTTGCTTGGTTTTTGTTTTCCTTTTTTTAAAACAATTTATTAGGGGCTCATACAACTCTTATCACAGTCCATACATATACATACATCAATTGTATAAAGCAGATCTGTACATTCTTTGCCCTAATCATTTTCTTTTTTTTTCTCCTCTTTTCTTTTTTTACATTTTATTAGGGACTCATACAACTCTTATCACAATCCATACATATACATACATCAATTTTATAAAGCACATCCATACATTCCCTGCCCCAATCATTCTCAAAGCATTTGCTCTCCACTTAAGCCCTTTGCATCAGGTCCTCCTTTTTCCCCTTCCTTCCCTGCTCCCCCCTCCCTCATGTGCCCTTGGTAATTTATACATCGTTATTTTGTCATATCTTGCCCTATCCGGAGTCTCCCTTCCCCCTCTTCTCTGCCGTCCCTCTCCCAGGGAGGAGGTCACATGTGGCTCCTTGTAATCAGTTCCCTCTTTCCAACCCACTCACCCTCCACTATCCCAGCATCGCCCCTCACACCCTTGGTCCCTGAAGGTATCGTCCACCCTGGATTCCCTGTGCCTCCAGCCCTCATATGTACCCGTGTACAACCTCCACCCTATCCAGCCCTGCAAGGTAGAATTTTGGGGTTTTATTATTTTGTTTTGATTTTGTTTGATCATAGTCAATGGAGGTCATCCTCAAAGCTGTGTTCTATGCTTTTCTGTTCTTCAGTATATGAAACCTAGGATTTTTAGGGACAGTAAGTAGAAGACGGGGCTTGGGGGGCCGGGGAGGGAGGTACAGTGGTGGTGTGTGTGTGAAAAGGGAGACCATGTCAAGGAGTTCATGCAGGAAAAGAATGTTTGGAAACTGTTTATGGTATCAATTGTACACTTCAACTTGAAGAGATTGAAATAATTATATATGTATTGAATTCCAACTAATTGAAAAAGAAGACTGATTTTCCTGAGCGACCCTATTCCCTAATATTGATTGCCAGTCTGAATTGAATGCTCTCCTAACAATTGCTCCTTTAGAAACAAACAAGCAAACAAACAAACAAGACCCTAGAGAAAAAAAAAGAAAAAATCTGAAAAATAGTCCTTCTGCTGAGTGCAGTTTTGCTCATTCCCTATTCTGGAAATCCACTTAGCTCTGATTTACCTACTCTTCAGCGTCTCTAGGGGTTGGAATCAACTCAATGGCAGTGAGTAGATACCTGTGATACATTCTAGATTATATTGAATCTATATGGTTGAGACAATGAGTTTTAAATTTGCAGAGAGATAAGGGATTATATTCAGAGAATCTCTACACCAGGTCGGGATATCAAGAAAAAGCTACTAAACGTGGAATTAAATTTATATCCTGATTGGATTCAGGAAGGATTAAATGTAAAAAGTAAAGTGGGAAAAAAGTCCTGCATATTTTGGGGGGAACATTAATGTCAAGTGAAACTAGAAAGAAGTTGGAATGTGATAAATTCCATTTTGTACATGCCCTATTTCAGCTAATCAGACAGTCTCATATTAAAAAGGTTTTCACATATAAAAAAAGTTAAGGAAAATAAGGATAAACAATTTTTCCATTCTCTGATCAGATTTTCAGTTTCTTAGCTGACTAGATACATTCTGGAACTCTTGTTTGCTTTTATGACTTGTCACAATTCTCTATTAGAATTCATTATGCTATGTCACTATCCAAATTTTAGTGTTGTGTTATTGATACTAGGAATGCTCACTATGTCTCTCTTTCTCTCTCTCTCTCTTTCTCTCTCTCTCTCTCAATATAAATAAATAATAAGCCATATTATTTTGTAAATGTGGCTGTTTGGTCTTTTTCTAGAAACAGGTCCTGAGATGACGATTTTTGCAAGGAATTGATCTCAAAAGGAGAAGAATGAATGATCAGCTGCTTAGAGGTCCTACTAAGTGTTCTGTTCTTCTGAAAGATCAGGGATATTGACAGAACAAAATTCATGGACAACAAATAAAGCAATCCAGAGAAGAACTGATGTCTTTGTATGGTGATGCTGGTGAAGAGTATTCAACAAACCATGCATGACCAGAAGAAGGAACAAACGTGTCTTGGAAGAAGCACAGAATAATGTCCTTAAGAGTCAGAGTGGCAGGACGTCATCTCACACACTTGGGACATGCGGTCAGGAGGCACCGGTCCAGGGAGAAAGACGTCATGGTTGGTAAAGTAGGGGGTCAGCCAAAAATAAGTAACTAAAAGGAAGACCCTTAATAAGATGAAGTGACACAATGGTTGCAATAATGGTTGCAAGCACAGCAAAGATTATGAGGATGGTGCAGGGCTGGGCAGTGCTTTCTTCTTTTGTACATGGATGCTCTATGAGTTAGACCTGACTCAATGACACCTGACATAAAAATGATACTCCCTTCCCTTACCTGTTCAAAGGCCTGTGAAAAAATAAATCAAGGTAAAATAAGAAAAAGTCCAAAGGGCATTTGTTAAATTAAGAGGCAACATAAATTAAAAGTATTACAGTGGCAACAAAAAGTAGTAAAGCATAAATCCTAGGTACTATGTGCAAGGTCTGTATGCCAAACACTACAAAACTCTGGTGAAAGAAATAAAAGACTTTTAAATAAATAGAAAAATACACTATGCCCGTGTGCACAAGACTCGATGCTATTACCATGATATGTTAGACAGGGACAAAACCAGATTGCTAATGATTATAGATATAGAGAGAGATAGAGATAGGGATAGGGATAGAGATATAAAGATGTAGATGTAGATGATAGAGATAGAGATAGATATAGATATATATAGATAACACAAGAAATGAACTGCTAAATTATATACAGATAGATAGATATATAATACAAGAAATGAACAGTTAAATTATAAAGCAGTACAAATGGCTCAGTGCAACTCATTCCCGTGAGAGAGTTGTGAGACACTGGCAGTCCTTCAAGTCTTGAGGGCCACCAGGTAGTCCTCTGTAGAGAGATCCAGGCTATCCCGGCACAGGCAGCAAACAGCAAGGCAGGTCACCAACAGTCAGCCAGGTCACAAACAGACAGTCCCCAGCTCAGGAGATGTAAATTCCAATGGTGTGGTCTTAAAGGGACCTCAAATTACAGCAACACAGTTCACAGGTTAAGTGTCCCATAGGTAGTGTATCTTGCAAATTGAGGCACAGAACAAGCAATGCAGCTGCACACTGGTCCGATGATCAAAGAACGAGGGACAAGAAAGGTGAGGCTCGCTGAGCCATTCATCTCTCTGCCTTTCAAGTAATAGCACATGTGCTTATTGGCCAGGCTGGAACAATAAACTAACTATCTCAATCCACCCTTTGCCACCCTGGCACCTGTACATAATTCTTTAGCCATATATACTTATATAATAACTGGACATTGATGAAATCACACTTATACTCATCATCAATCATCTATCATACATATAAATGAGAGCACACTGAGTCCAATTGTATCTGATATATCATACCTGAAAAAGGATAGATATACCATAAGAACATAAAAAGAAAATATATTGACAATTACAAACCTTGCTTTTGCAATTGATCGTGTGGTCGTAATTGACAGATAGAACTACCTTCTTCTACTACCCATTCTGTATTATCTTTGCCCTTGGCAAGCACCTCAGCTGGCTGTGGTTTTTTGCCTGGTGGGGTGACCTAGACCTTCATTCCTGAGGGCTCTGGGTCATTATAAGTCCTGTCGTGATTGGGTTGCTGCAACTTACCATTTACTTTAATCACAGGGCATGGTAGCACTAAGAGTCAGCCTATAGGATCTCCTGAATTCCAGATATATTCTTCTTTACCTCCATTATGTAGCACCAATCCAATTTTTCCTTGGTAATCAGGATCAATCACACCACTTAGTACAATGGCACCCTTCCTGAGCTATTGATCCAAAGCCATGAGAAGCCCAAAGTGGCCAGGGGGCTTTCTCAGCTGCCAGTTCAGTGGATTCCATGCTGTGTTTCCAGGTGGGAGAGTTCCTTCCTTCAGGACCAGGACCTCCAGGCCTGAGGAACACAGGGTTGCTGGGACAGGAAGCAAAAGTGCTGCAAGTGGATCACTGGGAGTAATAGTGAATGGTGCCACTCCAGCTTCCACCCCTTGGTTCATGGACCCATGAATTCTGGCTATTGGAGACACAGCACCATATATGGGCCGCTGGTTTAGAGTATACACAGCTTCCTGGAGAACATTGCCCCAGCCCCGCAAGTTGTTGCCACCTAGTTGGCGCCGTAATTGTGTCTTTAGGAGCCCTTTCCATCGTTCTATCAAGCCGGCAGCTTCAGGATGATGAGCAACATGATATGACCAGTGGATTCCATGGGAATGGGCCCATTGCGGCCCTGCGTTTGCTGTGAAGTAAGTTCCTTGATCTGAAGCAATGCTATGTGGGATGCCATGCCGGTAGATGAGGCATTCTGTAAGTCCACGAAGAGTAGTTTTGGCAGAAGCATCACGTGCAGGCAAGGTAAATCCATATCCAGAGTAAGTGTCTAGTCCACTAAGTACAAAACGCTGTCTCCTCCATGATGGAAGAAGTCCTATGTAATCAAACTGCCACCAAGTTGCTGGTTGATCTCCCCGAGGAATGGTCCCATATCTTGGACTTAATGTCGGTTTCTGCTGCTGGCAAATGGGGCACTCAGCAGAGGCAATGGCCAAGTCAGTCTTGGTGAGTGGAAGTCCATGTTGCTGTGCCCACGCATAACCTCCATCCCTGCCGCCATGTCCACTTTGTTCATGTGCCCATTGGACGATAACAGGAGTAGCAGGGGAAAGAGGAGGAGCAGTCTCCACAGCGCGTGCCATCTAATCCACTCGATTATTAAAGTCCTCCTCTTCAGAGGTAATCCTTTGATGAGCGTTCACGTGAGATACAAATACCTTTACTTTCTTGGCCCATTCAGAGAGGTCTATCCATATACCTCTTCCCCACACCCCCTTGTCACCAATTTTCCAATCATGGTCCTTCCAGTTCCCTGACCATCCAGCCAAGCCATTAGCCACATTCAATGAATCAGTATACAGTCTCACATCTGGCCATTTTTCCTTATATGTAAACTGAACGGCCAGGTGCACTGCTCCAAGTTCTGCCCATTGGGAAGATTTCCCTTCACCACTGTCCTTTAGGGAGATCCCAGAAAGGGGCTGTAGTGCTGCTGCTGTCCACTTACGAGTGGCACCTGCATATCGTGCAGAGCCATCCATAAACCAAGCATGATGTTTTTGGTCTTCAGTTAAAGTATGGTAAGGAACTCCCCAGGTGGCCATAGGTGCAGACTGGGAGAAAGCAGGCAATGTGACAGGAGTGGAGACTGTGGGCATTCGGGCCACTTCTTCATTTTGAGTACTTGTCCCTTCAGGTCCTGCTTTGGCCTGATTTCATACATACCACTTCCATTTAACAATGGAGTGTTGCTGCATATGTCCAACTTTCTGATTCCGTGGGTCAGACAATACCCAGTTAATGATAGGTAGTTCAGGCCTCATGGTAAGTTGGTGGTCCATGATGAGGCATTCAGTCTCCACCAAGGCCCTTTAAGAGGCCAACAGCTGTTTTTCAAAGGGGGAGTAGTTGTCTGCAGAGGATGGTAGGACTTTATTCCAAAATCCCAATGGTGTATGCTGTGATTCACCATTAGGGGTCTACCAAAGACTCCACACTGCCTCTTTATCGACAACTGATATCTCTAGCACCGCCTGGTCAGCTGGATCATATGGTCCAAGTGGCAAAGCTGCTTTCATGGCAGCCTGAACCTGTTGAAGAGCCTTTTCTTATTGTGGGCCCCACTAAAATTTGGAGGCTTTTCGTGTCACTTGATAAATAGGTCGAAGTAGAACACCCAAGTGAGGGATATGTTGCCTACAAAATCCGAAGAGGTCCACTAGGCATTGTACTTCTTTTTTAGTTGTTGGGGGCACTAAATGCAATAGGTTATCCTTCACTTTAGTAGGAATATCTTGACATGCCCCACACCAATGGACCCCTAGATATTTTACTGATGTGGAGGGTACCTGAATCTTCATTGGGTTAATTTCCCAACCTGTTGTACACAGATATTGTACCAATGAATCTAGAGTCTTTGATACATCCTCCTTATTGGGTCCAATCAGCATAATGTCAACAATATAATGGACCAGTGTGACATTTTGTGGAATAGACAGGTGGTCAAGGTCCCTTTGGACTAAATTATGGCACAGTGCAGAGGAGTTGATGTACCCCTGGGGGAAAGGTGTGAAAGTGTATTGTTGCCCCTGCCAGGTGAAGGCAAACTGCTTCTGGTGGTCCTTTGAGACTGGTATTGAGAAGAAGGAATTAGCCAGATCAATTGCATGCATACCAAGTACCAGGAAAAGTATTAATTTGCTCAAGCAATGTAATCACATCTGGGCTGGCAGCTGCAATTGGAGTCACCACCTGTTTAAGTTTACCATAATCCACTGTCATTCCCCAGGATCCATCTGTCTTCTTTACAGGTCAAATAAGTGAGTTAAATGGTGATGTAGTAGGAATCACCACCCCTGCATCTTTCAAGTCTTTGATGGTGGCACTGATCACTGTAATCCCTCCAGGAATGTGGTACTGCTTTTGGCTTACTATTTTCCTAGGTAATGGTAGTTCTAATGGTGTCCACTTGGCCTTTCCTACCATGATAGCCCTTATTCCACATTTTAGGGATCCAATATGGGGGATCTGCCACTTACTTTGTATGTCTATTCCAATGATGCATTCTGGGACTGGGGAAATAAACACAGGGTGGGTCCGGGGCCCACTGGACCCACAGTGAGGCATACCTGAGCTAAAACTCCATTGTTAACTTGACCTCCATACGCCCCCACTCTGACTGGTGGGCCTTCGAAACACTTTGAGTCTCCTGGAACTAGTGTCAGTTCTGAGCCAGTGTCTAGTAATCCTTGAAAAGTTTGATTATTTCCTTTCTCCCAATGAACAGTCACTCTTGTGAAAGGCCACCATTCCCTTTGGGGAAGGCTAGAAGAAAGACTAACGGTATAGACCTTTGGTGATGTAGCAGGGTCCTCCTTCAAAGGGACCCGGCATCCCTCTCATTCAAGGGGTTGTGGGTGTAAACTGACTCAGGTCTGGGATTTGACTGAGCGATCATGGCTGTTTATTCTGCTGTTCACCTGATCTACTGTTCTTCTGCCTATATAGATCACATAAATATTTAGTAGGTTTACCATCTATTTCATTCCTAGGGACATCGTGGCTAGGTAGCCAATGCCATAATTCCACACAAGACAGGTTTCTTTGATTACTACTGAAGCCATGTTTTCTATGATAACCACACCCACCCTGTCCCTGTTGATTCAGTGCTGGCACCAGCCCTCTATCATCATGGGGACCAATCACCCCCATTTTGGGCAAATATTGGAGTTTGCTCAAGGCAGTGTCCACTGTTAATCCTGGTGCTCATAAAATAGCAATTACAGGAGACTTAAGAGATGCTGGGGCCCACTTCACAAACTTGTTCCTTATGGTTGTGGTAAAAGGTATGTCCTCAGGACACCTGATTTTGGGGTCTATGGAAATATCCTGATAGATCCATTCCAACATACCAATTTCTCTAAGCTTTTGGATGCCTTCCTCTATAGTGTACCAAGGTAGGTCAGGTACTTCAAGTTGGTTTAATCTAGGCCATCTGGAAGTCCATGCTTCATTGAACCAACCAAATTAAGGATTAAATCCTCTCTGAGCCTCTCTCACAGTGACACTGAATGAAAAGTCTGTACTTAGGGGTCACATATCCAGAAACTCAGACCAGTCTAATATTACATTTCATGCACCCATATCCCACACCCTTAGTAACCATTCCCAGGCTTCTGCTTGTATGTATTTAAAAACTGGAGCATATCTTTATGAGTATACCGTGGTTCTTCTTGGGTAATCATCTCAACCTCACCTTAGGAGCTTTCTGAGACTTAATTATAGTGACAGGTCTAGCGGAAATAATGGGTGGTGAGGGTGTTTCCTGGGTACTCTCAGCAACATCTTTTAAGGCATCTCTCTCAGGCAATGCTACTGATTCCGCCCCACCTGGCAAATCAATTTGATTAGTTTGGCTAATCTGCTCAGGTGTGGATTGTGAATTAATACTTTCAGCTGGGAGAGGTGGTCCTCTTCTGGATCACCAGCCCATATGTTCCCATCCCATGTTTCAGGCTCCCAACTTTTCCCAATCAATGCCCTTACTTTGGTTTCAGACACTGCTCTAGATCTGCAATTCCGCTGCCATTGTAATTCAGCCACTCACATAATGAGACTCTGCATCTGGTTCCCAGTTATGTGAGCTCTTTTACTTGAGGAAAGAAAGCTCTCCTTTGTAGCACAGATGGAAGTTTTCAAATCCGTTATTCTGCACCTGAGGCATGCTTTTGAGGCTCTGAGACCATCCCTCTCCTTAACCACACTTTCCATTGTAAGAAGGAGCAGTCAACCAGCTTCTCTCTACTTGTCATCCTTACAAAACTCCTGGAAAATAACAAACATATGATCACTCAGAATCTCTCCTTTAACCAGCATCTCATCTATTGGTGGTGCTACTTTAAGTATTACCTTTGCTATTACACCCCATGGATTAGGAAGAGTAGCAGACTTATCCATGACTTTGGGTGTTAAAGCAGCATTACTGGTGTTAAGAATAATCAGGATGGAAAGCCAACTTAAGAAGCCCATATTTATCATTTTATTTCTGTAGAAGCACTCCTGGTACCAAAATGTGTTAGACAGGGTTCTCTGGAGTGTCAAAACCAGATTACTAATATATAGATAGATAGAGATAGATATAGATAGATATGTAACACAAGAAATGAACTGTTGAATTATATATATATAGATAAATAGATAATACAAGAAATGAACAGTTAAATTATAAAGCAGTTCAAATGACTTAGTGCAACTCACTTTTGTGAGAGTGTTGTGAGACACTGGCAGTCCTTCAAGTCTTAAGGGCCATCAGGTAGTCCCTCTGTAGAGAGATCCAGGCTATCCTGGCACAGGCAGCAAACAGCAAGGCAGGTCACCAAGTCAGTCAGGTCACCAACAGACAGTCCCCAGCTCAGGAGATGTAAATTCCAATGGTGTGGTCTTAAAGGGGCCTCAAATTACAGCGACACAGTTCACAGGTTAAGTGTCCCACAGGTAATGTATCTTGCAAACTGAGACACAGAACATGCAAGGCAGCCGCACACTGGCCCGATGATCAAAGAGCAAGAGACAAGAAAGGCGAGGCTCGCTGAGTCATTCATCTCTCTGCCCTTCAATTAATCCCACTTGTGTTTATCAGGCAGGGTGGTACAATAAAGTAAGTATCTCAATGTTGTTAGCATGATAACTCTCCACAGACTCTTACACAAATTCAAAAAAATCGTGACAAAACATCCTTAAAGGGAGGTAGTCCAAAATGGCGGTAACATCTATGCCTCGTAGCTTCTATCTACATAAATGACCACTGTGGAAAGCTGGGCACCAAAACTGTTGACACAGTCTCTAGTGCTCTGACAGTCAAGCCTGCACATATGACCATAATGAGACAAAGCAAGCATGTTCCCAGCTAAAGCCCACATCACTTGATGCAGCCAAATAGGAGAAATTCTATACATACATTCAGTGCCAAACAGGAGTGCTCTCCAAATTGTGAAAGTTAAGTGCACTCGCTTTATCTGCTGCACCTACCTATCCCCTATGCCAGATGTCAATTGACCTGCGGTGCCACCACCTTCTTCAGGAATCCCCCTATCTCTGGTGCAGCAGCACCCACTACCGCCTCACCCTCTGAAACAGCGGCTCACAGCCTAAGCATATTCTCTCTATCTCTTGGATCAAGGTCTCACATGCTTAACACCAGCTAAAGCTGCTTAAACAAAAATAACACAGTGGACAGCTTTTACAAGCTTTTTTTCTTTCACAGTTTAGGATGTGAGCAGTCCTACATAGGGACCTAATTCGATTAAAAAAACATACCATGCTCATGAATAAAAAGAGTTAACATAATAGAAATATGAATGCCACCCTAAATAATCTGAAGGTATAATGCAATCCTGATGAAAATTTCAAAAGTATTCTTTCATGTAATGGAAAAATTAATTGTCAATTTTCTGTGAAGAGGAAAGAGGTCCTAAATAAGCAAAGCATTATTGAAGACAAATAACAAAGTAGGAGGCCTCAAGCTACCAGATCTTAGAACCTACTCTACAGCCTGGTACTAGTCGAGGAACAGATGCATAGAACAATGGGCTATAATGGAGAATCCAGAAGGAACTCTATCTACCTAAGGTCAACTGATTTTTGGCAAAAGATGAAGTGCTAAGGGCACTAAATGAGAAAGAGGTAGTTTCTATAACAATGGTCCTTGTCAGACTGGAAATTTACTTGTAGAAAAAT
Source organism: Tenrec ecaudatus (assembly GCF_050624435.1). Classification (NCBI taxonomy): domain Eukaryota; kingdom Metazoa; phylum Chordata; class Mammalia; order Afrosoricida; family Tenrecidae; genus Tenrec; species Tenrec ecaudatus. The sequence goes on from NC_134530.1 coordinate 307,692,564, forward strand.
AAACTCAAGAAATGAGTCATACTTCACACTATGAACAAAAACTTACTAAAATAGATCAAAGACTTAAGTATAAAACCTAAAATCATAAAGATTATGGGGACTCCAGAAATGAGAACAATGCTAGGGCCCTTAACAAATGGTATAAATAGAACAACATAAAATATAACTAAAAATGAATATACCACAGGAGATGAACTAGATAAATGGGAGCTTATGAAAATCAGTTACTTGTGGCCAATCATACCATTGTGAATGAGGGTGAGAGCAGAGTGGGGACCCAAAGCCCATCGGTAGGCAACTGAACACCCCCTCATAGAAGGGTTGCGGGTAGGAGACAAGTCAGTCAGTATGCAGGGTAGCAACGGTGAAACATACAACTTTCATCTCGTTCTTAAATGCTTCCTCCCCCCTCTGTCATGACCAGTGGTGAGTGTGGTGATACCAGGAGGGAAGGTGGGGTAGAAAGGGGGAACCAATTACAAGGATCTACATATAACCTCCTCCCTGGGGGGTGGACAACAGAAAAGTGGTTGAAGGGAGCTGTCCTACTGTGTAAGATATGACAAAATAATAATAATTTATGAATTATGAAGGGTTCATGAGGGAGGGGGTGGGGGAAGGGGAGAAAATGAGGAGCTGATATTAAGGGCTCAAGTAGCAAACAAATGCTTTGAGAATAATGATGGCAACATATGTACAAATGTGCTGTACACAATGGATATATGTATGGATTGCGATAAGAGCTGTACCAGGCCCCGATTTAAAAAAAAAAAAAAGGATCTCTGGTTGAGCAGTGAGTTAATCCTTTAACAAAAAGGTCAGCAGTTTAAACCCACCAGCTGCTTCCCAGGATAAAAATGAGGGTGTCTGTCTCCAAAAGACTGAGCATCTCAGAAACACCATGGAACAGTTCTCCTCCACCCCATAGGGTTGCAATGAATCAGCTCAATAGGGACAGGTATGCTCATGAAAAGACAGGAAAAGTGGGGGCCCAAGGTCATAGTTTCAAGAGGCACCTATGTCAATTGACATAACATCGTCCACATAAAAAATACTCTTTATTCTCTTTTGGAGAGTAGTGACTGGGGTCTTACAATTTTATAAGCAGCTTTCTAAGGTGATTATGGTTCTCTCCATGCTCTGAGAAAAGAAGAGGGAATAAAGTCAAACACACAAGAAAACGATCCGTCTACTTGGATGCTGGCCTCCCCAGCCCTGAGATCATAAGAACTAGATCGTGTTTGGTTACCACTGATGGCCATTGTGAAAGGGTTTATACTAGGAGGTCCTGTATAGAACAGCCAAAATGAGAGAAAAAAAATGTGAAATCAAATTCAAAATAATAAAAATATTGAAGCTTACTGGTCTGATACAAAGTGATGAAATCCCAAAGACCAAGGTCATTAAACACCTATCAGAGCTAGAACTGAATTCAACTGAGCAATGACTGGGCTAGCGGTAAACAATAACCCCAGGGAGGTTTGCACTCCTTAGAATAATCAACCTTATGAAATCCAAGGCAGCATTTGTCCAGGGATAAAGATCAGAAGTCAGGAAGAAGAACAAATGGGATCATTGAGTGTGTTAGTCAGGGTAGACTAAAGAAACACATTCATAGACACTCATATGTGACGAAGAAAGAGGTTTTTATACAAGAGCAATTGTACATTAAGGAAACATCCCAGTCAAGTCCAGATCAAGTCTATAAGTCTAACATTAGCCCATATGTCTGAAACCAATCTATAAAATCCTCTTCAGACTCACGAAACCCATGTAGTGATGCAGAATACAGGGAGAACACAGGCCAGTGGGTTGGAAGTCTTCTGGATCTAGTGGCGTTGTACGCATCTCCGCAGTGGCAGGAGTCTCTACATAGCTTCTCTGGCTCCAGAGGTCTGCTTACATCAGGGTAGGTCCATGTGGCTTCTCAATCTCCCAGGGCATAGCACCATGTCTTGTCAGTAGATCATCTCTCCGGGAGTGAATATAGAGAGTGTGTGTCTCCTGCCTCCAAGGAGGAAATACAGGAGTTCCTGGAATCCTCAGGAGAGGATCATGCCCTCACAGAGACCTCATTGGCTGTGACCCATTTGACAGAGAAGGCTCCACCCCTTCACTCTTAATCTCTCAAGTCCCCAATTGACACAAGATTATGTAACTACCACTAGGAGAAAATGGAATCAGTGCTGTGGAATTGGCAATCTATGCAACAAATCAAAGGGGGTATGAATTACTCAATGGAAAACTAATTTGCTATATAAAATTCACACCAATCACAATAAAAAGTAAAAAAGAATAAAATCAAAAGAATAAAATCCCCAAAAGAATAAAATCAGAACGTACTGACTGGGAAAATTATATTAGCTATGATATATCACCAAAAGGTCTAACCTCTGGAATTTTTTCCTTTTAAAAATCATTTTATTAGGGGCTCATACAACTAATCACAGTCCATACATACTAATGTCTAAAATTTACAGAAAATTTTAACACTCAGTAATAAAAAAAGACCACCCAATTAAAAAATGGTCAAAAGAGACAAACTGATACTATATCAAAGAAGACATTCAGGTAACCAATAAATACATGGAGACATGCTGGCAACCAATTGCCATTAGAGAAATGCAAATCAAAACTACAGTGAAATATCATCTCCCCCTTATAATAAAGCACATTAAAGCACACACAAACACACAAAACAGAAGAAGCAGATGCTGGTAAGTTTGTGTGGTGGTTGGAACTCTTATACACTGCTGGTAGAAATGTAAAATGGAGCGATGTAACTACAAAATTATTAGGAAGAAAAATTGTGACATCAAGTTAGGCAAATTTTAAGAATCTATAGCACCAAAGCCATGATTTACAAAAGAAAATAATTAAATCCCATCAACATTAAGAATTTACCAATATACTGTTACAAGATTAGCAACAAAAGTAACAAAATATATAACATACTGCAATAATATTTGCAAATCACATACATGGTAAAGGACTTATAAACTCATACATAGAACCTTAATACTCTATAATTGAAAACAAGCTAATAGAAAATGAATGGAGAATTTGAGCAACACTGTATTTCTTATTTTATCTCCCTATGTACTTCTTCGGTAGAGTTTTCATTATTAACTTAGGGTATAAGTATATTCTTCAGGGGCTCTTGAAGGAAGACAATACTTTCCATCTTGTGTGTTGGAAGAAATCAGATATTGGGTTAATGCTGAAATTAAATTTCCTCTTTATTTTCAGTGTGAGCATTGTGGACAGAATTTAGATATCAAAATCATAGTTGTTACATGTGTATTGGGTCCTATCCTATTTGTTTCCAGAGCAAGAACATATGCCATAGTGTTTCATTGCTGTTGAAGAAGTCGCCAAGTTTTTATTTGGCTATCTGACAAATCTTCTACATCCACTAACTTTTCTTCTGATGTTTTTTAGATGTTTTAGCAGAAAACTTTAAGCAGTACATTTTTAATAAAATTAGCTATTGTGCTTTTAATATAAAGACTTATGTAAACTTGGCTCAAGAATTTTTCCATTGATAATGTAATAGTGGTAATTTGTTGGCATAATGGAATAGCACTGATTAAACAAAAGCAGTAGCTATAAAAATAGAAAAAAATGAACAGTTAAAAATCTAAGCTTGTATTCTATAATAAACATAGGGTCATTGAAACAGAAAGATCTCATTTGCCAAGTTAAGCTTATGATTATGGATTTAGGTAATTAAAATAAATAGATGAGGAAATATATAATTTAAAATTAAGCACCAAAAGAGAAAATATGAAACAGAAAACGAGGGACTTGTCAGATGGAATGATACCTTTTCATATGTATCTAACAGAAATTACCAAATGAAATATGAGCTTGTGAGGAAGGCAATAATCATAACCATTTTTTCAAATTAAAGAGGAGTGATCATATTCCAAGTAATTAGACCATAGTTAAAAAGTAAGGCATAAAGTAAATCACTAAAATGTACCATAGTCAATGCACCAATTATATCTAATAGAAAAAGTCAGAAAATTCTCATCAGTATCAACAGTGTCCAGAAATCACTGGGATGTGCCTTCAGAGAACTGCTCAAAGGGCTTAAGTGGAGAGCAAATGCTTTGAAAATGATTAGGGCAAAGAATGTACAGGTGTGCTTTATACACTTGATATATGTATATGTATGGATTGGGATAAGTGTTGTATGAGTCCCTAATAAAATGTTAAAAAAAAACAAAGCAAAACAAAAAAAAAACTTAAAAAATAATTACAAAGTTAAAATTTCATTTAACAAATGCAATATTAAATTTCTGTTTCTGGAAAACTTCTCACTTGATAATAGCCTAAAATGTCATTGCTTACACATTAAACCTATACGCCCAACTTCCAACACTGGGCCCAAGTTCAGACTAATAATCTAACCCTGAACCAAGTTTACTTACAGATAAGATTGAAGTTGTCAAAGATTTCATCTTGCTTGGATCTACAATCAATGCTCATGGAAGCAGCAGTCAAGAGATCAAACGATATATTTGTTGAATAAGGTAAATCTGCTGCACAAGACCTCTGTTAAGTGTTGAAAAGTAAGGAAGTTACTTTGAGGACTAAGGTGCCCTTACTAAACCATGCTAATTTTGGTTGCCTCTTATGAATGTAAAAGATGGACATTGAATAGGGATGACCTAAGAAGAACCAATATGTTTAAAAGTAATAGGAACTGCCAAAAGAAGAAACAGATCTGTCTTTCTAGAAGTACAGCCAAAATGATCTTTAAAGGCAAAGATGCAATGGCTTTGCTTCATGTACTTTGGGCATGTTGTCAGGAGAGACCAGTCACTGGAGAAAGACATCATGCTTGGTAAACTAAAGGGGCAGTGAAAAAGAGGAAATCCCTTGACAAGATGGATTGACACAGTGGCTGCAACAAGGGGCTCAAATACAAGAACAATTGTGAAGAAAATTTCCCTCTATTGTATATAGGGTTATATGAGTCAGAGCCAACTCGATGGCATGTAATAATAGCAACAACTTCCTGACTTACTTTTGTACCTGTTTTAGATTCACAAGCGGGTAATAGAAATGACTGAACACTAGAGACGAAATACCAATAGGAAGACGGGTCTGGACATGTAACTGGTGCTTCTGAAAACTAGCCAGTGAAAATCCTTTACATAATAACAGAACGTTGTCAGATCCACAGCCAATCCTGGACATGGTGTAGACCCTGTAGAATTTCATTTTGTGGTGCCTTGGGTCTCCGTGAGCAGAGTCTCCTGGGTGGTAGCTAACTACAGCTCAGCAGGTCTAGTACAGCAGGAAAAGAGTTAAAAAAACCAACGTGTTCCAATTTAATAAAGGAAGGTATTCATGCATTGAGGGAGTGTTTGAGTAGAGGCCCAAGGTCCTTCCGCCACCTTAATACTTGACCTATAAATATAGACACATAGATCTATTTCCCCATCCTCCTATATATATTTGCATGTACCTGTCTTTGTCTAGACTTCCATGAATGCCCTTTGACTCCTAGCTCTTTCCTCCATCTCCCTTGACTTTCCTCCTGCCCTACTACCATGCTTGATCACCACCTGGGCTGGAGTATACCTCTTCTCTAAGCAACCTTACCCTTGGTCATTTCCCACCAGGCCTGCCACTCCCCCTTCTCTACCATTTGGGGTCCCATGTTTTTCCCTTGTCTCTGGGTTTGTTAACACCACTTCCTTACCCCCCCTACTCCCCCACCCCAAGTCCCCCCGGATCTGTTGGTCCCGTTGTTTTTCCTCCAGATAGTTCATCCAGCCTGTCCTATTCAGACAGACCTGTGGAGTCACTAACATGCACGAAAACAAGACTGAAGAAAACAAAGCAACAGTATACAACCAGACAACAAAACAACAAAAAGAAACCACTGACAAAGAACAGAACAAAACAGTTCACAAGAGAAAAGCTTGTAGTTAGTTCAGGGATCGTTTGCTGGCCCTTAGGAGCGTTTTCCAGTCCAGTCTGTTGGGGCACCACGCCCTGGCCCCAAAGTCCACTTTCAGCATTCCCTGGGGACCTTGCCACTCCATTCCCTTGCTGTTCTACTGCACTCCCCCAGTGATTTGCCTCGGTGTGGTGGGATCAGGTCAGGTGCTCACTCTCCCGACACTACGGCTGGAGCCAAAGTGGGTGAACAAGTAAATGTGGTGAAGAAAGCTGATGGTGCCCGGCTATCAAAAGAGATAGTGACTGGGGTCTTAAAGGCTTGAAGATAAACAAGCGGCCATCTAGCTCAGAAGCAACAAAGTCCACATGGAAGAACACACCAGCCTGTGTGATCAGTTACCAGGCATCAAAGAACAAAAAATCATATCATTGACTGCACACCTCCATGATAGGATCGCTGAAGACGAATGGGTGCATAAGCAAATGTGGTAAAGAAAGCTGATGGTGCCCGGCTATCAAAAGAGATAGTGTCTGGGGTCTTAAAGGCTTGAAGGTGAACAAGCAGCCATCTAGCTCAGAAGCAAAAAAGCCCACATGGAAGAAGCACACCGGCCACTGCGATCACGAGGTGCCAAGGGACCAGGTATAAGGCATCATGTACAAAAAAAAAAGATATAAGTGTGTGTACGTATGTGTATATATGTATATGTATATATATACCATATTAAATGAAGGGGGAAGTGCAGAGTGGAGACCCAAGGCCCAAGTGTCGGCCAATGGAGATCCCCTCATAGAGGCGTTTAGGAGAGGAGATGGGTTAATTAGGGTGCTAGGTAGTACCGATGAAGAACACAGCTTTCCCCCAGATCCTGGATGCTTCCTCCCCCCAACTATCATGATCCGAATTCTACCTTGCAGGGCTGGATAGGACAGAGGCTGTACACTGGTACATATGAGGGCTGGAGGTACAGGGAATCCAGGGTGGATGATACCTTCAGGACCAAGGGTGCAAGGGACGATGCTGGGAGAGTGGAGGGTGAGTGGGTTGGAAAGGGGGAACTGATTACAAGGATCCACATGTGACCTCTTCCCTGGGAGAGGGACAGCAGAGAAGGGGGGAAGGGAGACTCCGGATAGGGCAAGATATGACAAAATAACGAGGTATAAATTACCAAGGGCACATGAGGGAGGGGGAATGGGGAGGGAGGGGAAAAAAAAAAAGAGGACCTGATGCAAGGGGCTTAAGTGGAGAGCAAATGCCTTAAGAATGATTGGGGCAGGGAATGTATGGATGTGCTTTATACAATTGATGTATGTATATGTATGGATGGTGATAAGAGTTGTATGAGTCCCTAATAAAATGTAAAAAAAGAAAAGAGGAGAAAAAAATGATTAGGGCAAAGACTGTACAGATGTGCTTTATACAATTGATGTATGTATATGTATGAACTGTGATAAGAATTGTATGAGCCCCTAATAAATTGTTAAAATTAAAAAAAAAAAAAACCAACGTGTTCTTCCAACTCTGATAAGGCTGTTGATATTTTTCACTGGAATACTCAAAGTTTTAAGAGTTACAAAATGTTTTATTCTTAATACTTATATTGCTAGCCTACAGAGCTGTATTTGTCCCAACCTTTTTCCTTAAAAAGTTCTGTATCACAGGTCTGTACCAAACTCACAAGATATTTTTCTGATCACATGATTCCCAAACAGAAATAATCAACGCACAACCTCCATTTTCTGAAGAATCGTATCCAAATTCCCCCTCCTGTTATTTAAATTTCTCTTTAATGTGATACTGCTTTTTTGCTTAGTAATTTGCATTGTGCCAATAATGGTCAGGTTTCATAATGTGTAATTTCACTTCTTTATTTATAAAATTGAAAATAAGAAAACTTGCAATTAACAGGAGTCTCTACAGGTACCTACACAGACCTGGAACACAGCGCACACCAATACATATTACTCTCACCTTCTCAATCTTCCTTCTTGTCAAAAATTTTAATTGTTTTTACTGTAATTATCTAATTTTCCTCTCCTGTGACCTTATCTAGAATTTATCAACACTCAAATCACTCCATCTCTGAACTCTCAAAGTGCAGTACCCTAACCTTCCAGTGCTCACACTCATGTCTTACAACTATACACAAAATTGAAGACTATCATTATAATTCCTTTCCCCCATTTTATGTGTGTGCTTAGTTTTTGATCAGTTTAGATTGTCCTAGTCATTAATTCTTACACTTTGTACTAATATCATCAATGACCTCTACCCTGTTATCATTTCACTTATTCCTCCTGGCATCCGTCTAAAACTTGCACCGTCTTATTTGTAGGTTGCTTAGTTATTATATAAAGTCACACAAAAGAACAGCTGGATGCCAAACAGGTGAGGAAGAAGCAATGAGAGGGACAAATTAAAAGAGACTGAGAATGGGAAAGAAAGAGAGAGAGAGAGAGAGAGAGAGAGAGAGAGAGAGAGAGAGAGAGAGAGAGAGAGAGAGAGAGAGAGAGAACTAAATTGAAATTATTAGGTCTGGATTTATTGCATGTAAGATTATTTAATTTTTGAAGAGAACAGAATTACTAGGAAGCATGACCTAGTCAATTTACTGACATTGCCCCTCCTCCATTGACTAAGGGGAAAAGATAGGGATTATCATGAGTATTCTGGTAGAAGGTCCTCTCTACCAACACTTCAATGTTTTCCATACCAACATCTCTCCCTTGAGTTCCAGTCGCAGATCATACAAAAAAACATCTAACACCCATGTCCCAAACTGAATTTATTCCTCTCCACAAGTCTTAAACTGTACTTTCTCCCACGTTCCAAAAATTTTCTAGATGACAATTTCATTCATTTACCTATGTGTTTGATCTTTAACTACATGCACATAGTCAATTTGTCACCAAATAATTGATTTATTTATGTATTTCTTTCAGTCTTTCAAGAAACTAATAATGAATGTTCTTGGTGAATGAACCATGAAACATCAAGAGAAGATGGAGAGAATATACATTGTACCAGAAAGAACTGGTCAATATCCAACTATTTCAGGAGGTACCATATGAGCAAGAACCAGTGGTGTTGAAGGAAGAAATTCAAACTACACTGAATGTATTAGCCAAAAATAAGGCTTCAGGAGTTGATGGTTTACCCATTGAAATGTTTCAGCAAGCTGGAGAAACACTAAAAGCACTCACGCATCTAGCCAGGAAATATGGAAGACAATTACTTGGCCAACTGATGGGAAGAGATCCATATTTGTACCCATCCCAAAGAAGGTTGACCCAACAGAATACTCAAACTGTACAACAATATCATTGATAGCTCATATAAGGAAATGTTTGCTTAAGATTATCCAATAATGGTTGCAGCAGTATGTTGACAAGAAACTGCCCTAAGATCAGGCCTGATTCAAAAGAGGACATGGAACAAGGAAAATCATTGCAGATGTCAAATGGATCTTGGCTCAAAGTCGAGAATACCAGATAGAGGTTTACTTGTCTTTCATTGACTATGACAAAGCCTTTAACTGTGTAACAACCTTGAGAAAATGGGAACTGAAGAACACTTAATAGTGCTCATAAGGAACTTGTTCGTGGATCAGATGGCAGTTGTGCAAATAGAACAAGGGCAAGCAAATCCCTATTCTTGCTGAGCAGATAATCAAAGACAATGGATTATATGAAGAAGAATGTGGCTTCAGGATTGGAGGAAGGTTTATTAACACCTGTGACATGCAGATGACACAACTTGCTTGTTGAAAATGAAGAGGACCTGAAGCACTTGCTAACAAAGATGAACAGCTGTAGCCTTCAGATGGGTTACGATTCAATGTAAAGAAGACCAAAATCCTCACAACTGGCACCACCATGATAAATGGAGAAAAGGTTTTTGTCAAGGGTTTTGTCTTACTTGGATCCACAATCAATGCTCACGGAAGCAGAGTCAAGACATCAAAAGACGTATTGCTTTAGATAAATCTGCTACACAAGTATTGAAGAACAGGGAGGTTACTTTGAGGACTAAGGTGCATCTGACTTAAGCCATGGTATTTTCCATTGCCTCAAATGCATGCGAAAGTTGGACTTCAGTTAGAATAAGGAACAGCAAATAAGAATCAATGCATTTGAATTGTGGTGCTGGAGAAGAAGATTGACTTCTAAAAGGACAAAGCGATCTGCGTTGGAAGAAGTAAGGCCAGATGTTTTGTAGAAGCAAGGATGGTGAGATTTTATCTTATATAGTTTGGACATATTGGCAAGAGAGACCAGTCCTTGGAGAAGGATGCCATGTTCAGTAAAGTAGAAGAGCAGTAAAGGAGGGGAAGACCCTTATCGAGGTGGATGGACACAGTGGCTGTATCAATGGTCTCGGGCATAGGAACATTATGGAGGTGGCCTAGGGCCTTGCAGGGTTTCTTTGTGTTGTGCATAGAGTCGCTGTGGGTCAAGGCCAACTCAATGGCCTTTAATAACAACATGATCAGAGGATAAGAATATGTCCCATGTATCTTTCATATGTTTTATTTTAAATAAATTATTGCATTCTGTTTATTTGGCTCAAGGCATACACATTTGTCCCTTTCAAAATAGCAAAGATTATACTATAAAAAGGTGTTCGGATCATCTTTCACTAAACTCAAAATTGAACCATCTGCTTTCACGACTTTCCTTGGTTTAGCTAGAAATTATCACTCAAATTGTTAAAATTATTTAATTCACCAATTATCTTCCCCCAAGAATTTGCTGGCATGTTTTTGAAGACATAAAGTAATTTACTATTAACATAGTGCAAGCAAGGCAGTAAAGTTACTCCCCTATCGATTTTTATTAATGTGTCTGTGTAAATTTTTAATATATATATGTTTATAATATGTATCTGCATATGTTTATAATCTGCATATAGTTTAATATGTATAAGTATACTTTATATACTACCAAAATATATGTACACTTACAATACATATATAGCTTTTCAAAACTACATAAAAATAACTTTAGACCATTTAGCAACAAATAGCAGACATAAGACTATATATTCAAAAGAGTGAGTTGTGTTTATATGAAGGATCTGTATCATGTTCTATGAATAACATGACTTTACATTTGGAAGCTGAACTTTTTATTTGAAATTCTGCAATGTAGATCATCAAGCAAAAGAAAGATTACAAGCTACAAGATTAGACACAGTTTTTGTTACATGTGACCTTGATTAATAGCTAATTTGTGGCTTAATTAAGTCTTTGACTGTGGAAGGCTATTATAGCAATGGTCCCGTATATCAAGTATAACCAATTAAATAATATAAGTAAACAAGTGAATGAAGAGGTGAATCTATCATTAGTATTAACAAGGACCCAGTTCTCATTCATTCTGCTGTTACTTGTTCTTAGAAAAAAATAATAATAACCGGTCGAGGTTGCTGAAAGATTCTTTTCCACTTTTAGATAAGTTCCCTATTTCATTTCCCTGGGGAAAACTTGCACTTTGAAGAAAGTTTACTTCAGCAGTGCTTGTTAAGTAGCCTGACCCCAGAGATTTCTCCATGGAGTAATTGTTAAAACCATCAGGCCAAGCTGAGACAGAAGGATCAGTGACTGTAGCAAAGGCAGCACCTCTGGAGACAATGTTAAAAACACTGAGTGTACATACCTGATGCATCCTCATGAGCTTCAGCGAGAAGAATGCTGAAGTACTTAAGCAATTATGTCCTTTCTGACATTGTGAAAACATTGAGAGTGCTTTAATAATCCAATTATCTATATGCCTTTTAATGAGCCCACAGGTGACCTCTTGATAGAATAAAACCTTACTTGGCAGCAGCCAATTTCCAAGGAGATTATTTTTAATTGCAGGGAGACTGCAAAATGATGGTTTTAAGCAGCTGGAGCTTACTCTGTGTCAAACAGGTGGGCTGTTTTCCTGGTGTGGTTTTTGTGAGCACATATCTTCAGTACAGATTCATTAGCACTTTCCTCTGTCACCCCAGAGACTGGATAAATACTGGAGGGACCTCCAAAGTTATTCCTCTTCTCACTTCTACATTGGGAAAGAGAAAACACATTTCAAATATGAATGAACTGGAATAATCTAGTAATACTCCAAGTAGAATGATAGTGCGCTGCCTCCCCCCTCTCTTGTTAAAATTTAACTCTTCTATAAAAGGAATGAAGCACGGTACCAGTTCTCAGTCTAATAAATACATCATTTAGGAGCAGAGCTTTTGGAATCAGGATGTGTGAATTTAAACAACGTTAGTTAGCAATTCTTTGCCTTCTTTGTTTACCTACAAAAGAAGCTAGTTGTATTTTATTGTTGCACTTTCGTCATGCAAAACTGTGTTAATATATGCTAATCACATGAAATAACATCGCATAAACCAAGCATAAAATAAATGTTAGCTGTCATTATTCTATTTCCTAGCAATAGTGGGTTGTTTGTCTACAGTCATTTATATAACAAAGTATTTTTGCATACATGCTTTTAAAAAATTATGTTTATTTAACAAGAAAAATATTAGAGTTCAGGAAATCACAATAACCTTGATTAAAATAACACTGGTACTTAGCAGTAATGTCCCACTTCCAACTCAAGTCTTTTGATTGCAAATCTAATGGAACTGCCATTCTCTTATAGCTATTTCCACATAATCTACAACTGCTGTTATAATCGATCCCTTTCGATACTGCAGGGTTACCTATAGGTAAAAATTCATGTCGGATTAATAAACAATGATGATTTGGTTTAACTTAAAGCTAATCAAATTTCAAAAGAGTTGACTAATTGACTCCCAATATAATGGAGAATCACTCACTTTTTCTCCAACCGAAGGAAGCTATAAAACCTGAGAACACATGAAGGAGATATGCAAACACCCTGAAATTTAATATTAGCAGGTATTTGTGGGAAGAGCAACAAAACCCAAGGAACTATCTAACTGGCCGTAGGTGTGTAAATATTTCCCCTCCAGAAGCTCCCAGCCCAAATTGAACACACACAGTAGCACATAAGTAATACAGAGAACATGGTAGCACAGACAGAGGGTGCGTGAGTAAAAGTGCCCTAGCACTAGTTCAAGAAGCAGGAAAAGCAAGTTTTAGTATCAGAGTGTAAGGAAAGCCTCCGTTTTATGTTCCCTAATTCACCATTAAATTCCATGGCAGCAGTGGCAGTAGCTGATAACAGCAGGAAACCACAAAAATAAAACTTTGATGGAGTGGCATCTATCCTCCATTCTGTAATAGTATGGTTCCATGAAGGCTAACATCAGACCCTCAGACTTGGACTGGACTGGACTTATCTGCTTCTACAATTGTGTGAGCTGTTTCTTGATATAAATTTCTCTCTCTGCACACACACTGTGATTGTGCGTGCGTGCGTGTGCCAACATGGCACCTGTAAGAAGATATGGGTGGAGTCTAGACTGTCAATTAGGTCACAGCCTGATGGTGCCTGGATCCTGGCAACTTTCTCTCTCTCTCTCTCTCTCTCTCTCTCTCTCTCTCTCTCTCTCTCTCTCTCTCTTATCACTTTCCTTCTATGAAGTCCCTTGGAGAGCTGCCAGAGACACGGCCATTGGATCCACAGGACTTTGCACCCAACAGTTGCTGTTGTTCCTGAGTTCTGAAGAGGGATTTGTGAACTAGTATTGGATTTATGGACTAGTTGATCTGGACCTGGCTGGGATGTTTTATTGTTGCACTGTGGGAAACAAAGATTTCTCCCAAGTCATCTCCCCCAAATAGATGTTAGCTATAGGACACTGCTTGCAACTAATGGTAAATGATTGTCAAGTTACCTGGTAGGGCCCACTACCTGCTGTTAAGGACAATGGGCTACTTCTGTCTAAAGGCTTGTGAATGTTAGACTGGTCCCTGTAGGTGGGTTTTACACCCTACTGATAATGGTTTCTATGGAGATGCAAAGAACAGGTCAAACCTGCTCAGTGTCATTCAAAGTTAGGCTGCCATCCTGAATCTAGGATCCGCCCTTCTTGTCACATGAATACCCCCAATTCCTCTTCTTCCTATTGTGAGTATATCCCTAGATTGTCCCCCTCTCATTGCTGTGCAGCCCTTTCCTGTGATGCATGTCTTTACCTGTAATTAGGGGGCTTGCATGCCTCCCCAAAGGTATATAGGCCTGGCTCAGCAATAACCCCTTTGGCCTCTCTCCACTCCTCCATCCTCTCTCCCCCATCCTCTCTCTCCTGTTCCCTTTCCCTTTGTCCTCCTTCCCCTCCCCCTCTTTCCTGCCCTCTGGGTCTCCCATCTTCATGTGGATCACTGAGCAGGGCTGAGGTCTGATTCCATTATTTCAATTTCTCTATGATCTCTCATCCTCTCTATGACTTTAATATAATCTTTATATATCTCAACTGTACAAATGCACCTATCAAACCTGTGATTATTGGTGGGGGCTGGCCTTTCCTCCACAATGCACAATTATTCCTTAATATAAGGTTATTTTTACACATATATATGTGCCCTCAGATTTATTTCTGTGCTCAACCTGGTTTAACACACACACATATAAAAATCATATATGTACACATAAATATACTCTATGTGTATGCATGTGTATATATTTGTTTATATTTGTTTATATTTGTTTTATTTATAGTTCATCAAATTTAAAAATAATTATATATTTAATTATTTCAAAAATGTCTATTTCAATATAGATAGATACAGACAGAAAGAGAGAGAGGCCACACACATTACTAGCTTTGCTTCTCTAGAGAACCCAGCCTAACACACTGGGGGGAAAGTCTGGCAAAGAAATAACTGACAAGAGCATAGTTCATAAATATACTGAAAATTTCAGACCATTAACACAGTATGAAGGCATGCAATTTATACATGAGCAGAGGGCATGAGTTGACACTGCACCCAAGAAGCCATTTCAGTACCCAACACTTGAAGTAAAGCTTGTGATCATTAGCTACTGGGAGACAAAATAACAGTGTGATATCATTTCACTCTACTATTAATTACAAACTTCAAAATGGCCTAATACAAGAGATGCTGGTGAAGGTGTGGAGAGACTAGAACCTTCAGTCACTGCTAGAAGAACTATAAAATAGTGTAGTCACAGTATATATATATATATATATATACATATATATATATGTATAGGTATGTGTGTGTGTGTATGCACTTTAAAAGTTAGAATTAGAAAACCATATGATCTCACAACTCACAATCCCATACTGGATAAATGTCCTAGAGAAATAAGACCTGAGATATATGTGCTCTATGATCACCACAGCACTATTAACATTAGCAAAAAGATGGAAATTACCTAAATGCTTATCAATGACAGAATGAATAAAAAAGGAAGTACACATATTTCTTCTCTCTGCAATTTCCTCTCCTGACCCTTCCTCCAGGACTGTTGGTGGTGTTAGTGAAGCACTGGGCTATAAACCACGAGGCCAGCAGTTTAGCTTATCAGTTGGCAGAAAGATGAAGCATTCAGTTCCCACAAACACTTACAGCCTTGAGTTTTTACAAGTTAGAAACAACTCTGTGGAAGTGGGTTTGCTGTGTCTTTGCTCTTATTCCAATATTCTGAGTCAATTACTACCAGCTTTTCAAATTCACTAAGTTTCATCCATACTAAGTAATTTTCACTGTCTGATTCATACTACCACTTTCTAATCTTCCTTACTATCATAGTCAGACTTTTTAATAGTATTTACTATGCAGTATTAGTAATTCACTTATTTATATGCTCCTAACCCCGTGTGACCTAGTCCTTATTCAGCACTTGAGTTCCAGCACTATCACAGAGCCCCATACATAATAGGTGCTCAGTAAATGTTTGTGAAGTAAATGAAGTAGCAATGAATTTTTCACTTCTGTATTTCAAGAGGCACTGCTATATACAACATTGTTTAAAAATATTTTTTATAAATTTGATCAACTTTACCAAAAAAATTGCATATCATAAATAATTATATAATAATGTTGCAGCATCTACCAATTTTGATGAACAACTCTAAAATTCTTTCAGATATATAAAACCTTTAGGATTTTCAATTCTTTTAAATCTTGGATTTATGGCTAAAAAAGACATGAAGCCTTGAAATTTAAGCTAACACTGTATTTCAGGACTTATTAGGAAATATTTTATTCCTCTGAAGTTAATATTCCTACTAAGTAAATATTAGAAATTTAAATGGCAAAAATGTTTTAAATTTAATAATAGACAATAAAAATCATCCTGGTCTTTTTTTCCCATAAATTCAGTGAGTGAGTTTGAACCATTGACCTTTAAGTTAATAGTTGAGCACTAATATTTGTGCCACAAATATTAAATATTTCCTTTCCAGAGTAACATTAGGTTAAGTTGGAGTCTCTAGAGGAGCAAATCCAGTAACACATGTGTTGTATATATAAAGAGCTTAATATCAAGGAATGATTAGCAAGTCCAGTTTGGTTCAAGTGAGGTGTCGCCTGACTCATAAAAGCTGAAGAACAGTGAGAGGCACAGGCTGGTGGATGCAAAGTGAGGTAGTTAATTTATTGTTTGCCAACTTGGCCAATAAACACATGTGGGGTTAATTGAAGGGCCAGCGATAAATAGCTCGGTGAGCCTCGCCCTTCTATTTCTCAGGGCTCTTGCTTTCTGATGGTCAGACCAAGGTGCAGCTGCCTTAGACAGTTCCTGCTTCAGCTGGCAAGGCTCACTTCCTGCAAGACATCCTTGAAGAGAAGCCACATGGATCTACCCCTATCCAGCCCTGAGTGCTGGAGCATCCGTGTGGAGACCCCTGCCAGTGCCGAGATGCTTACACATTCACTGACTTGGCTTTCCTCCTGCAGTCGGCATCACAGTGTGTGTTTTTTGAGATGGAGGAGGACTTTGTGGATTGGTGTTGAACATATGAATTAATGGGTTAATGTTGGATTTGTGGGCTTGGGCAGCACTGGGTTGGGATGTTGTCTTGATGCGCACTTAACCTTTATATAAAACTCTCTCTTATACATGAGTTTCTGTGGATTTGTTTCTCTAAAGTACCCAGAGTAACACACAAAGATAATAAGAATCTGAATTCAGTTGAATCAATCCATTCTCAGGAGCCTGCTGAGGGTTCTTGGGATCATCAGCAAGAGATTTGCAGGAGCTAGAGGAACCAGCTCCAGCACAAGGCCAAGAGCCAAAGAGAAGGCAACTCTGCTCGGCCTCTCTCTTATACAAAAGTCCACCCTAGGAGGTGTCATCAGGCTTTGATCTGATTGATAGGTTGGGCTCCACCCATAATTTTACCCAGGAGTGTCTAGTTCACATCATCCCTAACCATCACAAACATGGTCCTCCCTTCTAGTTCATTAAACCCACTGCTAACCAGCCAATTCAGAAGCATATCACAGAAACCCTATCTAAAATTTCTGACACTGCAAATACATACAGCATCAGACAGCCTCATCTCTAACCCACAGAACAGCTGATGGGTTTGGACCACAGATCTTGCCATTAGTGGCCCTCACCGCCACTAAGGATCACAGTCCAATAAAGTTTATTAAAATTTTACAGCACAGTGATACTTCTTCAAATCAATTAAGATGAAACAAACTACTTTCACACTAAATGATGCTAAAGGATTAGAGAGATAGATAGGTAGGTAGATAGCTAGAAAGAGATTCTGTGTATTTGTTATTTCCTCTTCCTCAGAGAGTCTTACCTCCTTACTCTACAGCAGTCTGTAGGTATATTATAATTAAACGTAGGGAGAGTGTATAAAAGCTGTTATGTTAAAACTGTCATGAGGGGCCTTCAAGATGGAAATGAGAGATAATGGAATTCTGCCATAGACATTTTGATGCCCCTGTGTAAAGAGAGCAAACAAGCAATGACCAGGGAAAAAAGAAGACAGGAGAATTTCTCCTTTGTGAATAAATTATATTATATTTATTAAATAATTATTTTTAAACGATAGAGCCTTGGTTCTAATAACTGGCATTGCTTTAAAATGATCCCTTTTTTAAAAAAAAAAGTGTACAATAAAATTTTCAAGCTTTGTGCAAAATCACATACAAAAACAGTCTGGGGCCACATCTGACCAATTCCAGATCCAAGGCTGATTGGCATAAGGCAGAGGTTGAATATGTCTTCGCCCTCCATCCCCTTTTATCATAATCTGATGCCAACTCGCATCCTCTCCTGACACACTACACCTGTGGATGGGTTTGATACATCACTGCAATGGCCACACAAAACTCACAGGCCATGCTCATAATGATAGGATTTATTGGGGAAGTTAACAGGTTATGAGAAATGCTAAGGGTTCCGTTGCTCCATTAGGATGGTTTCATCTTTACTGTGCCAACAGGCAGGCAGGCTTTCAGATTATTGGCTTGACCTCTGCAATACTCAAGCAATGTTACAAAATTCTTAGAGCTGCCAATAAATGTCTAAAGGGCATGCCACTCCACTGTAATACTCAACCCTAAAGCATTTGGCTTCAGCACTATGAGCCAGCAAACCCAGCTACCCAATTAAGTGCCCAGAGGCATCCCATTCTACAAGTCATTTTCTTTCCCCACTGAGCTTTACTTGCTCTGTGGGTGGTCAAATCCACCATTTCATTCTCTGGTTCCTGGTTTCACCATGGCCGCTTCTAAGCCACTCCTCTGGTGTTAAAGCTGCATCCTGGATCTTTCTAAAAGATGTGTTCTACATGCATTCTTAGCTCTTCTGTCTATTTCTTCATATTCCAGGAAATTCTCAATATTGATGCTAAATAAGTAACATTTATACCAAAGATGAAACCATCACAGACACTTATCCTAGTTAACCCTACAGAGAGGTGCATCAACTACTTCAAATTCTAAAACCGAGTTTAATTAGTTCTCCTTAAATAATTAAAAATTCAATATCAGACAAAACAGATATATTTGTGCAAATTAACTTTAAACACAGTATCACTGAAAAGTCATCAATTTTTTTCTGCATCATCATAGTCTCAGAGTATTCTTTAGTCATTGTTCTTAGTTCTTATGAATGTAGTGCGCTAATTCACAGATGATACAAACCAAATAACTCTGCCCGAAATGTGAATAAAATGTTAGGATATTACTGAGCAAATGAGTTTCTAGGAATTTTGGTAATGACAATCAACATTAATTTATATTAATCATAACTGGCTTTTCTATCTTGCTGGTAGTGAAATTCCCCCCTCCTGCTTCTGTGATAGCTTCTTTTATACCCAGCAGGTGGAAAATCACAATCATTCACACTCACAGTCACTCACAACCAAATCCAATCAGTGTCTTCCCTTCCCTTCTCTTATCATGACTCACCAGGAAGAGATAATGTGGTGAGAGTAACAAAGACTATGAATAAAAGAGCCATATTAAATAACTCACTTCATTACACCATATTATTTATAGTTATCCATTTACTTAAAATCTTAAGTAATAATTCACTTAATGTCAGAAGAATGATTCATTTGTTGTTTAACAATGAAAAAAGCATGAAGATTATTACTTTTCTTGTTTCATTTTTTAACTGAACTCTGCTCACTAAAGTATTTCTTGAAAGAGTATACTTTTAAGTTAGAAGTACTTTTTTTCATCGAACACTTTTATTGGGGGCTCTTACCTCTCTTATCACAATCCATACATTCACCCATTGTTTCAAGCACATTTGTACATATGTCACCATCATTATTTCCAAAGTATTTTCTTTCTACCTGAGCCCTAGTATCAGCTCTTCCCTCCTTCATGAACTCTTGGTAAATTACAGATTATTATTTTCATATCTTACATCATCCTCTGTCACCTTTCACCCACTTTTCTGTTGTCCATTCCCCTGGGAAGGAGTTATATGTTGAACCTTGTGATTGATTACCATTTCTCCCCTCCCCTTCCCCTTATCCTCCTATAGAAGTGCTTTTTAATGTGAATAAAATTTCTAAGGCATTCTTCAGAGTTAGAAGCTAACAGACTAAGTGACTGAGTAAGAGGCTGAGGACCAGAAAGAGACATTTGACTAAAGAGAGGCACTGCTGTGGCCCAATATAATCTTACTGCTTACTGATCCTGACTTGTGGTAAACTGTTTACTTCATAATTATGAAAACAAATTTAAGGCATTTTTCAATGCTTTGCAAGTGGAATCCTCTGAAAATCTCTAGCACATTTGTCTATCAAGAGTTACTATGGTGCGCACTTGAAATTTTAAAAGTATCTTCAATAGTAATTTATCTCATCCAATTTATATATGTTTTTCATAATTTGTAAGGAGCGTGGGTGGCGTTCTCAGGTAAGAGTGTGATGTTAAGTGAAAGGTTGGTAGTTCAAACCCACCAGGTACTCCTTGGGAGAAAGCTGAAGCTATAGACTCCTGTGGATCCCTCTTGATGTAGGGGTTACACATTGGGCTGCAACCTGGAAGATCAGCAGCTCCAAATGACTAAGCCACTCTGTGGCTTTCTACTCCCCTAAAGAGCTAGAGTGGCAGAAACTCCCCGGGGAAGTACTACCCTGATCTATAGGGTTGCTAGGAGTTGATGGCAGTGAGTTTGGGTTTGGTTCTATCCTCACTTGGGAAGCCATACAATCATGGACACTCTGCATAGAGCCTCTGTGAATCAGTACCAACTTGATGGTGAGAGGCATCAATACATTTGTAAAAGTTCTGTTCTACTGGTATAATATTTAAATTAAAATAAAGCTGTAAGCTTCTGGGTAAAGGCCAACCTGTTATGTCAGTCTGTTTTGTAATAAAATTGTCCAAATATTGCCTTGATTTTAGTCCTCATAAATGCCTCCTTAACCTTTCAGGATTAAGTTGAAAGAATAGCAAAGTGAACATGTGAAGATCCTTCACCTAGATTTACCAGTTCTTAACACTTTGCTACATTTAACTACAGAAATTTATTTATTTTCATTTTTGGCACATATTCAAAGCTATATTAACTGACTTCAGGACAATTCATCCCTAAATAATTCATCGCGCACTTCTGCCATCAGGGATCCACAAGAGTGCACAGCCTCATAGTTTTCCTGAGGAGTACCTAGTGGGTTTGAACCACCAACCTTGTGCTTAACATCACACTCTGAATCTGAGAGCACTACGAGGGTTCCTGCAGGTGAAGCAGATATAGGTGACAACTTTGGAACTCTGGACATTAAAGGTAAAGACATGAAATTTAAAGCAAATTCAACTCACCTTCAGAGCATCCCCTAACCGCCAGCCACACCCCCCAACTAAAAACCCTTGAACCTGTGGTACATATCTTCCACCTCATGCATCCTTCCTGCTGCGAACAATTGTGGTCCAGTAACACCCACCCTGCCCTGATCCCAGAACTGTACCCATCCCCAGAGCTAGCACGAACCCTTCTTTCAGCCAGAGACTGACAGGACAGTGACATCCATCAGCACCACTTTTTCCTAGCCACTTGTGCTAGAGACCTGTGGACAGGTGAGCCCCTCGCATTTGCCTATCCAACGTCACCTGGTGCTCACTATCTGGCAGCACTCACTTCTCTATCCAGCCACACACAACAACATGAGTCTGCGAATGGGTGGTGTCCCCACTGTAGGCACTCACCTGTGCTGGAAGCTTGCAGTCTGGAGGCACACCCTCTTCAGCTCACCCACACATGCTAGGGGCTCAGAACTAGAAACAATAGTTTATAAGATCAGCCACCCAAACAGAGGTCTTGGTATTCTTTGCATCCATTCCTCGGCATGACCATCAGTGTTAGGGACCCAGGAGCCTGTGGCTTAGCCAGCGGTACCAGGCACCGGACAATTGATAGCACCTGGCCCTATACCCAGCCAGCATAAAGGAGGGACCACACATCAGTCATGCCCACTGCTCTCCCCAGCCATGGGTGCTGGGAGCCAGTAAATTGGAGGTATCTGTTTCTATGCCTTGCCACTCAGATGCTGAAATTTAGATTAATAGTGCCACCTTCTCCCTCCTCCAAGGACCTTATCCTGCTTTGAACTTCAGTGGAACTGGGCAAACCCTCCTATTAGGTACCCATGGACTGACTACAATTCTCCTGCCTTGCTCTGTGTGCCATCATTGTAGCAACAAGAGGCTCAGAACAACTCCAACAGCTACTAGGGAACTCAGGCTACTTGAGACCATTGGTGAGATTTTCTGTCATCTCTGTGCAATAACCAATGACCCAGGGACTCACCCAACTACCCAGCAACATGCACTGCATACACATAACCGGCAACTCAGAAGCCAATGAGAAGACACCTTACATGCAACCTCAGGTGACTGGCTGGACAGACACTTCCCCATTAATTCCAGCTACATCCTCAGCTGTTCTGCAAGACCAGAGCTAACTTACCCAACAACTGTGCCCTCGACGCAGTGACAGGGGGTGACAGCTACAGACTAACAAGTGCTGCATGGTATGTGCCATGCCCGCCCAGCCATACAAAAAGTGAATACATAATAACCAGGAAGCTACCAACAAACATACAGTAAATAAATACAATGACATTTTCATGTCTAAGAGAAAAGATACAATACCCAATCACATAAAGAAATATCACGATTGCTCCAGCCACTCACCAAGGCAGAAAATCATCAACCTACCAGACAAAAAAATAGTAATGTAACTACTTGCTACAAAATAAATAAAAATTATATAGGGTTCTCCAGAAATCAAGAAAGAGATCTTTTTAAAAAAAACCACAAAAATAATAGAAGATATCAGAAAAACAATACAAGAACAAAATGATAAAATTGAGTATTAGAAAGCATCAACTAAAAAATATCCAAAGACCAACAATAAAATTTCAGAAATATACACAACTCACTAAAAAGACAAAGGAACAGAAAGGGATTGAGGAAAACGGTACCAGTGAATTAGAGAACAAATTCCCTGACACTAATTTGCTTGAGGAATGAAGAAACTCTAAGGATTATGTGGGGCACAATAAAGAGGAAAATTTTATGCATGATCAGAATTCCAGAAGAGGAGGAGGCACACACACACACACACACACACACACAGACAGACACTCAGAGGGAGGGAGAGCGAGAGAAAATTGTCAATGATTTTTGGCAGAGAATATCATGAAAAGTATGCAGATACTCATCCACGAAGTTCAGTGACACCCATGCAGGATAGGCTCCTAATTAAAATCACCACCACACACCATAATGAAACGTTCCAGAGCAAGAAAGAATCCTGACAGTAGCTTCAGAAAACAAAGTCATCTACAAAGTAACATCCACTCAATCAAGCTCTGATTACTCAGCAGAAACCATATGTTTATGTTTATCTATGTATATTTGCTGATATATATGTGCATCATTTATAAAACTCTGAAAGAAAAAAAAATTGGCAGGCAAGAATTATATATCCAGAAAAATTGTCTCCCAATTACTATAGCAAAATTAGGGCATTTCCATATGAGGAGAACCTAAGGGAATTTGTAAAATTTAGATCAACCTCATTGTCCCGTCCCGCGGGAACGTCAACGCGGACCCTGGAGGAGGGAGTGGGAATTGGGGGGACAAGAGACACGAGAAATGGAGACAAGACAGCAGTCTGATCAAATCTCATTTATTGAGTAAAAGGCTACAGCTTATATAGGCCAGGAAAAGGGAAACAAGCCAAAGGTGTTTCCCTGAGAGTAAATGGGGGAAGCAAGCTGCAGGTGTTTCCCTGAGAACAATGACCGCAGAACAAACAGTCCTTTGGAAAGTTACAGAGCTCAGGCAATAAAGATCAAGACAATGGCCGGGCCTCATGGCTCCGGACAGGCAAAGTTATGGCTGGGCCTCATGGTTCCCGACACCTCATAAGAAATATTAGAGTCCTTCAGAGAGAACCAACAAAATCAGACAACAACTTGAGATAGGACATGGGGCAGTATCAGTTAGAAAATCTCAAAATAAAATAAGATTTTAAAATCTCAAAAATAAAATAAGACTGAAAACAAATAACTAGAAACTATTGTATAACTTATGACAAGGCCAAAATGAAAAGAAAATAAATGGTGTAGTTGTAGGACTTCCACATGCCGAAGTCAAGGAAACAACAAGAATTAAAGAAATTCCATAAACAAAATAACTCAGCATAGAAATTTAAGCAGAACAAATCAATTGCCAACACTTAATTGGGGGCACAACAAAATGACCCTCATAAATTCATACCTGTGAATAATCACACTGAATGAAAATGGTTTAAATATCCCAGTAGAGACAGAGAGTGGCAGAATAGATTACAAACATCACTAACGAACATATTGTCTACAGCAGACAATAACTTAGAACCAAGGACATAAATAAAAGAATGGAAAAAATACACCAAGCATACAATAACTTAAAAAGGGAGTGGTAATATGTAGTTCTGTTAGAATAATTTCAAGAATAATCCTCCATTAAAAAACAGAAAGGCATTACATTAAAAGTTCAGTCCACCAACAGGACAAAAGAGTAAGAATAAATAAAAGAATAAGAATAAATGCACCAAGAGACAAGGCTGCAAAATAGATGAAAGCACTTCTAAATGGTTTGAAAAGAAGCAAAGGCAGTCTGCAGCAACAGCAGGTCATTTCAAGACACTACTTTGGGTGAAAGCCAGAACAATTAGAAACTCAAAGGTACAAAATATCTTAATGCCAGCTTAATCTCTCAGACACATAGAGCGCACTCCACCCAGCACAGCAAAGTGCACATTCTTTTTCAATGCATATGGATCATCCTCCAGAACAGAACACACCTTAGGCCACAAAGCAACCTTCAATAAATTCCAAAACATAGAAAGAAACAAAACATTTTCTCTGAAGTACTATAAAAATATAAATCAATAGCAGGAAAATCAAGGGGTGGGGTGGGGAATCAAATGCATGGAAACTGAATAATAATACCATGCTTAAAAAGTATGGAGTAAAAGACAACATTTTAAAATTCCCAAGATCAAATGGGAATGAAAAATACTATTACAAAATTTTGGACAGAGCCAAAGCAGAGCCAATATGCAAATATATAGAAATAAATGCACACACACAACACAAAGTGTGGGGGAGAATTAAAAAAAAAATACAAACAACTGTCCCTACAACTCAAATAAATAATCCCTGCAAAAAATCTCACAATCACTAGAAAAAAAGAATAAAGTGTAGGGAAGAAATACATGAAACAGAGGGCAACAAACAAACAAGCAAAAACAATTACAAGATCAAGATCAAGATCAGAAATTAGTTCCTTGAAAGAATCAATAAAATCCACACACATTGACAAAAGAAAGGCTGGAGAAGAATCAGATAACCCAGCAAATCTGCCACGAGATGGGTGACATTATAACCGAACCAACTAAAATACAGGAATACCAACTGAAATCCAATATGAAAAACTGGATTTTAACAAATTTAATGGCTAAAGAAAAGGGATACCTTTCCAGAAACAAATTGCCTATCTAAACTAGTACAAAACTGAACTACAGAAATAGAATGGACTCAAAGCAAACACGCAAATACAGACTGGGACTGTTTTGCTGGGGAATTCTAACACTCAGAGGAAACCTCACACTGGCAATATCAAACTATTCCAGAGCCTAGAAACGAAAGAAATATCCCAAATGAATTATTTGAAGCTAGTATAATCCATTAGCAAAGCCAGTGTAATCAATTAATATAACCTATTAGCAAAAGCTTTCTACTCCTGTAACGATTTATTATCTTGGAAACCCACAGAGGCAGTTTAACCCTAACCTACAGGGTCACTATGAGTCATAATAGACTTGATGGCATTGAGTTTTATCTTGGATTAGAAAAGCTAAGCAAACATCCCACACACACTCCCAAAATATAGACCAATATCCTTCATAAGTACTGGTGGAAATTTCTCAACAAATTCCAGCCAAATGTTTGGAGAATGATGAGGAGTTCATTGGAATATACAAATGTGCTTTATACAATTACTCCTAGTGATCCACTTGCAGCATTTCTGCTTCCTGTTCCAGCAACCATGTGTTCCTCAGGCCTGGAAGTCCTGGTCCCGAAGGAAGGAAAGCTCCCACCTGGAAACACAGCACAGACTCCACTGAACTTGCAGCTGAGAATGCCCCCTGGCCACTTTGGGCTTCTCATGCCTTTGGATCAACAGGTCAGGAAGAGTGTCCCTGTATTAAGTTGTGTGATTGATCCTGATTACCAAGGAGAAATTGGACTGGTGCTACATAATGGAGGTAAAGATGAATATCTCTGGAATCCAGGAGATCCCACAGGCTGACTCTTAGTGCTACCATGTCCTGTTGTTTAGGATTGTGATAAGAGTTGTATGAGCCCTTAATAAAATTATTTTTAGAAAAAGTTTCCAGACAATAGAATTCAACAGCTTATCCAAAAAAAAGCACAAAATGCCATCATGTCCAAGTGGTACTTATAATTAAAACAAAAGAACCACACAATCATTTTAATTCATGCAGAAAAGGCATTTAGTAAAGTCCAGCACCCATTCCTCATAAAAATTCTGGGGAAAATAAGAACAGAAGGGAAATTATCCAACACAATAAAGGATATTTATATACAAAAAACAGTAAAACTTAGTCTTGCTAAGACTTAAAACATTCCCTGTAGAACAGAAACAAGACAAGAGTGCCCTCTAGCATTTCTTAAAGTGAACATTATACTGTAATTCTCAACTATAGCAGTAAGGCCAGAAATATAAAAGAATATTCAAACTAGTAAGGAAGAAGTAGAACTATCTATATCCACAGCTGATATAGGAAAGCTATGCAAGAAAGCTACCGGAACTAATAGAAATATTCAGCAAAATAGCACAACATTCAAAAACCAGTTGGCTTCCTTTTGATCCCTGAGATCTGCAGGAGAAAAAAAAAATCAGGGACAGGGCTAAAAAAGCACTTTATCGTGCATTGTGGGCATAACTTTCGAATTGCCAAGTAGAAAAGCTCTTAACTGCCAAAAAGGGTAGAGTAAAAAATAATTTTTCCTGAAAAGGAAGCATTAGACTAAATAAGTTTGGGGACCTATGTCTACACCAACAAAGAGGACTTCTCGAAGGAAATCAAGAAAATGACAACAATTATACTAGTCTCACCAGAGATAAAATAGTTAGGAATAAATTTAGCCAGGGATGTAAAAGATCTATATTTAAAGATATATTAAACATCATTAAACTATTAAAACTACAAGAAACAAAAAGAGGTTCACATAAATAAATTTTTGAAAAAACATAGCACACTTATATACATATAACAAGAATTACATTACAAAAATGTGGATATTACCCAAGGCAATCTATAGCTGTGGTGCAATCCTGATGCAACCTCTGACAGGACTCTGTCATGGGATGGAAAAACTAATTGACAATTTTATATGGAAAGGAAAGAGTTTCAAAATAAGTAAGATATTATCAAAGAGAAAAAACAGAGTAGAAGATCTCATCCTACCAGATCTCAGAATCTAGTGTACAAACACGTTGGTCAAAGAAATCTCATACGGATACAAAGACAGATACAAACCAGTGAAAGAAATTTGAGACCCCAGAAGTAAGTCCATACACCAAAGGACAATTCATCCTCAACTTCCCCATGACAGGGGGGCGAGGGAATCTCTTCAACAAATCTCATGGACAAATCTGAACAGCTATCTATAGAAATATGAAATTGGACCCATATCTCACACCATACTCAAAGATTAATTTAAAATGTAGAAAAGATTTTTTAAAATCATTTTATTGAGGGCTCATACAACTCTTATCACAACCCATCCATCGATCCATTGCTCAAGCACATTTATACATAGGTTGCCATCATCATTCTCACATTTGCTTTCTACTTGAGCCCTTGGTATGACCTCCTTATTATTCCTCTCCATCCCCACTCCCCTATCCCCCATGAACCCTTGATAAATTTATAAATTATTATTATTTTGTCATATCTTACACTGTCCTATGTCTCCCTTCACCCACTTCTCCACCACTGTCCATTCCCCAGGAAGGAAGTTACATGTAGATCCTTGCAATCTGTTCCCCCTTTCTCCCTCACCTTCCCTCCACACTCTCGGTATTGCCACTGTCACCACTGGTCCTGAGGGGTTCATCTGTCCTGGATTCCCTGTGTTTCCAGTTCCTATGTATACAGTGTACATCCTCTGGTCCAGCCGGATTTGTGAGGTAGAATTGGGATCATGATAGTGGGGGGCGGGTTTGGAGGAAGCATTCAAGAACTAGAGGAAAATTGTATGTTTCATCTTGCTACACTGAACCCTGATTGGCTCCTCTCCTCCCCGCGGACCTTCTGCAAGGGGATGTCCAATTTCCCACATATGGGCCCAGGGTCCCCAATCCACACTCCCCCTCATTCAAAATGGTGTGATTTTTTTTGTCTTTGAAGCCTGATACCTGATCCCTTCAATGCCTGGTGTGCTTCTTCCATGGGGGCTTTGTTGTTTCTCAGTTAGATGGCCACTTGTTAATATTCCAGCCTATAGGACCCCAGATTCTATATCTTTTGACAGCCGGGTACCATCTGCTTTCTTCACCATATTTGCTCATGCACCCATTTTGCCTTCAGTGATCATATAAGGGTAGGCTGGTGTGCTTCTTCCATGTGGGCGTTGTTGCTTGTCAGCTAGATGGCCACCTGTTTATCTTCCCGATCATTAGACATAAGAGAAATGCAAATTAAAACAACAATGAGATACACCTTACACTCTCAAAGATAGCCCAATTCAAAAAATCAGAAAGCAACAAGTGTTGGAGGGGCTGTGCGGAGCTAGGAACTCTCATCCATTGCTGGTGAAACTGTAGGTATGTATAGCCAATATGGAAATCAATCAGGTGATATCTAAAGCAGATGGAAATCAAGCTACCATATGACCCAGGAATCCCCCTACTGGGCATATATCCAGAAGAGGCAAGAAACAAGCCATGGCCAGACATCTGTGCCCCAATGTTCATCGCGGCACAGTTCACAATTACAAGGAGTTGGAAACAACCCAAATTTCCATTAACTGGCAAGTGGATTACAAAATTGTGGTACATACATAAAATGGAATGCTCCACATTGCTAAAAAGAAGTGATGGACATAAGAAGCGCATCGTCACATGGTCACAACTGGACGAAAGTTTGCTAAGCAAACGAAGCCAAGCACAAAAGGACTAGTACAACATGGAGTCCGCTGAGGTAAGCTTTAAAAAAATGCCAAAGGGGCATAGGAAAAAAGCTACTGTATACAAATATTCCTGGGGTGAGGAACAGGTAGTATGACAGGGCCAGACCAAATTCAGGGATACATATGGTAGACAACTATAAAAAGAGGTGGATGGGGAAGGAAACAAATTAAAAAGAAAGGGGTAGCGGGGGAACAGAGCACTAATCCACAAAGGGTAGTGTATTGATTATATCTCGACTGGGAAAGAGGGACCACAATTTAACTCGGTGCTCCAAGATGTGAATGCAACATGCCAGTATGGAGCAGGGAACTAGTGGAGAGGTCTGAGGGGTCAGCCCCAATCCCAACTATTTGGACACCTACCCTTCCCGCCAGAAGAATTTACTTTAGAGGACAGCACTGAAGCTGCAGCTCAGGGAGAGGGAAATGTCTGATCAGAGTAAATAGGAACAAATGAAGGGAGAGGAAGAGAGAGTTGAGCATATCCTGGCCCACCAGAGCAGACAATCCACAGAAGACCATATGGCCAGCCCCACTATATAAGATACGGCATCCTTCACTAACCCATAACCCTACAGGGGACAACACTGGAGATACAGTATGGGAACTTTGCCTGATCTGATCCCACCACACACAGGTAAAACACTAAGGGCATGCACCAGAAAAGCAAGGTGAACAGAGCAACAAGGTCCCCAGGGAATACCAAAAAATAGACTTTTGGGCCAGGCCTTCACACCCTATCACAACTCCACCAGAAAACACTCCTAAAGGCCAACAAACAATCCTTGAACTAATTACAGGCTTTTCTGTTGTTGCAGCTGCTGTTTGTCATTAGTTTTTTGTTGTTCCTGGTGATGGTTTTTTTTCCTTTGTTGCTGTTTTGCTCTGTCTTGTTTCTGTGCATGTTATTATCTCTGTAGGTCTGTCTAATTAAGATAGACTGTATGAACAATCTAGAGCAGAAAAAAAAATGGGACCAACGGCTCCAGGGGACATGGGAGAGAGGGGGGTGTGGGTAAAGGAAGTGGTGTTAACAAACCGAGGGACAAGGGAACAACAAGTGATCCAAATCAGTGGTGAGGAGGGTGTAGGAGGTCTGATAGGGCGTGACCAAGGGTAATGTAACTGACAGGAAATACTGAAACCAAAATGAAGGCTGAGCAGGATAGTGGGATGAGAGGAAAATCAAAGGAAATAGAGGAAAGAGCTAGGAGGCAAAGGGCATTTATAGAGGTCTAAATAAAGGCATGTGCATATGTAAATATATTTATATATTAGAATGGGGAAATAGATCTGTGTTCATATATTTATAGTTTAGTATTAAGGTAGCAAATGGACATTGGGCCTCTACTCAAGTACTCCCTCAATGCAAGAATACTTTCTTCCATTAAACTGGCATTTCATGATGCTCACCTTCCAAACATGATTGCTGAAGACAAAGCAGTTGCATAAACAAAAGCGGTAAAGAAAGCTGATGGTGCCCAGCTATCAAAAGGTATAGTGTCTGGGACCTGAAAGGCTTGAAGGTAAATAAGCAGCCATGTAGCTCAGAAGCAACAAAGCCCACATGGAAGAAGCACACTAGCCTGTGTGATCATGAGATGTTGAATTGATCAGGTTTCAGGCATCAAAGAACAAACAATCAAATCATTGTGAATGAGGGGGAGTGCAGATTGGGGACCCAAGGCACATCTGTAGGCAACTGGATATCCCCTGACAGAAGGGTCATAGGCAGGAAACGGGCCAGTCAGTGTGCAGTGTGGCAACGATGAAACATACAACTTTCTTCTAGTGCTTATATGCTTCCCCCACCCCACTATCATGAAACCAATTCTACATTACAAATCTGCCTAGACCGGAGAAGGAACACTGGTACAGATAGGAATTGGAAACACAGGTAATCCAGAACAGATGATCTCTTCACTACTAGTGGTGAGAGTGGTGATGCCAGGAGGGTGGAAAGAAGGTGGGGTAGAAAGGGGGAACTGATTACAAGGATCAACATATAACCTCCTCCATGGGTGATGGACAACAGACAACTAGGTGAAGGGAAACGTTGTACAGTGTATGATATGACAAAATAATAATAAGTTATAAATTATCAAGGGTTCAATGAGGGAAAGGGAGTGGAGAGGGTGAGAAAGATGAGGAGCATATACCAAGGGCTCAAGCAGAAAGCAAATGTTTTGAAAACAATGATTGCAACAAATGTACAACTGTGCATGACACAATGGATAGATGTATGGATTATGATAAGAGTTGTACCAGGCTCCAATAAAATGATTTTTTAAAGAAATTGATTGTGGTAGCTATTGTACAATATAGCTTGATCTGAATGAATTATGGAACAGTATGATATCGGTATTAACTTCCCAAAAATGGTTTTGAAAAAGAGAAACTAGGCACAAAAGAGTGTATCTCCTGTGATTCCACATGTACGACATTCTGGAGCAGCCAATATTAGACATTGAACCAACCAGACTCATTGTCCTCAAGTGGATTCTGACTTACATCAATCTCATAGGACAGACTAGAATTCCCCCATCACGTTTCTTAGTAGTATTTTTGGACCTATACTGCCACACCTTTCTATCAGAGAACAGCCAATGTTCCAACTACTGACCTTGTAGTTGGTAGCCAATCATTTCATCGCTGCACCATGAGGGTCCCTTAAAGTCTACCTATGGTGATACAAAGCTGCAAAGTGGTTGTTTAGGGAGGAGTGGGGAGGTGCGTTAGAAGAAGGCACAGGTGACCTTTACAGAGTGATGGATATTCTTTGTCTGGATTAGTGGGGTAGTTAAATAAAGCCATCAAGTCTTCATCAGAGAGCCCATTTCAATTATGTGTGTACTTGTATACAATTTAAATCTCAAGGAAGTAGTCATTTCCAGCTGTTGTTAATGCTGACTTATAATGACGCCATGTGAGCAAACCATATAGTTTTAAGGGTTTAATCCCCAAACGCAGATCACCAAACCTATCCTACGAGGAATCTCTGCGTGCATTCAAATCACTGACCTTTCTGCCAGGAGTTGAGCACTTTGTCAGCTGCACCACTCAGGGACTGTTGAAAAGTAAGAGGGTACATTGTCAAACCAATATAGTAGAGGTGGTTAGGTTAAAATGTAATTCCTTAGCTTTTGGGGTTTTTTCCCCTCAAAATTCTATTATTGGGAGTTCATACAGACATCGTGTCAGTCCATCATTCAGCCTTAGCATTGGATCTCCATTTTGACCCATTTTAAAGTTGTTTAAGTTTTTAATATCTTCTGCTTTATTTCTACTGATATTTTTCTAATTTATCTAGCCACTGCTGTTAGGTATTTCCCCCTCTTGTTTGTGTTTTGTATGATGTTCTGTATATGTAATCAGGAGTGGTAAATCTATTGACCTAGTAACAGGACTGATAATTGCCCAGCAGCATGGAAGAAAGGTGTAAGGTAAGGGGGGACTGGGAAAAATGAGTACAAGAAGAACATGTTCTGAAATTGATTGTGATCTTGGCCATTTGAGAATATTTTTTGAAAGTATAAGATCAAGTAAAGAACAAATGAAACTGGAAAGGTTTGCTTTAACTCAATCTTTATAACCAACTAAGCCATAATCCCTCTTTTTTGGTTTCATTCACCTAATTAAGAGCAAAAAAGTCTTAAAATAAGTTCTTGTGGCGAATAAAACAAATGTACTGAATACAAAGATGTACAGGTGACTGGGTGATGCAAACATTTCCTTTGGCTGCAAGCATAGGGGTCAGTAATTTGAATCCCCCAGTGTTACGACCCCGTGGAGTTCTTCTCATTTGTAGCACATGCATGGGGATGGACAGGAGTCAGAATTGATTCCATGACAGCAGGTTTTGGGGGATTTTTAAAAAATAAGTTCTTTCAAGGTGTTTAAGAGTCTGGGTTGTGTAATGGGCTATGTATTCAGCTGCTAATGCAGGGTTTTCAGTTTGAAACCACCAGTCACTCCTCAGGATAGAGATGAGGCTTTCCGCTCCTCTAAGGATGCACAGCCTCAGAAAGCCACAGCGGCAGTCCTCTCTGTGCTATAACATCAGTATGAGTTGGTATCAACTCAATGGCTTTGGGTCTGTTTTGTTGGTTTTTTTTTTACAATGTGTGTTCACAGAGAAGATGAAAACAATGAAAGAGCAAAGAGCTTCATATACACATATTATAGAACATGAAAAGTCACAGAAGTCTAGTACAGTCTCATGTTTGTTCAACAGCATTTATCTACTACCTACTACAAGCCTGATATTTCAAATGCAAATGTAAAGACATAAAGTACACACTGAATCTAACCCAGGGCTAAAAGATGGGGCCCTGACAGGACAGAGTAGAATTGCCCCACAGGGTTTTCAAGGGTGCAGATCTTCATGGAACTGGACTGCCTGTGGAGCAACTGGTAGATTTAGATCCTGACCAGTTGGTTAGCATCCAAATGAGTCAATCACTTGCAACCAGGACTTCTTTGAAAGAAGTCAATAGGCTGCATCAATCAAGTAATAATAGCTTTGGTAAATGCTTTGAAATGTACAATACTGAGTGATATTATCAAGTTACTATAGGTGGTGAGAAGATGCAACTTTATATAGACTAAACAAATGACTCGTCAACCAGCCCTGTTTGGAAGAAGGAAGAGAAAACACGTTTACTGGAAGTAGCAAGAGGAAGCTTTGTAGAGAAAGTAGATTTTCAGCAAGACTCTAAAGAATGGAGATATTTTGATCAAACAATTGCGGGGATACAAATTGCAAATTAAATCATGGCCATGGCGATAAGAGAGAACCACAGTTCCATTTCTAAGGATCATTTATACGTTGGAAGGAGAGAAGAGTTCCTGGGTGAAGTTGATGGTTCAAACCAGGCCAGAGGCACCTTGAAATACCAACGCGGTGGTCCGCTGCTGAAAGGTCACAGCAGTGAAAACTCCATGGAGCGTTTCTGACATGCGCAGAGTAATCCCAAGTCAGCATGAACTCTGACACAACCAAGATCAAAAACATAGATGGGTTGCATGAATGTCACATAGGAAGAAGTAGATAGAAAGCATGTAAACCACCTCAAACAACCTGACGACATCACTCTGTGTTTTACCCTTTAAACCTCTTACCAACGCTATGAACATTTGACTTATGAGTCCTATTTACTGCTTTAAAGGGAATCCTGGTGGCAAATGCTTAAATCATTTAAAAATATTAAAATTGAACAAGAGACTTAATATTCTGTCATCTAAAAATAGTTTACTCAAAGGGATGTATGCATAACAGCAGGTCAAGAATGGAGACAAACGACTTTCTTAAGAAATCATGACAGAAAAATAGAAATGGGGAACAAAAATCAAGACAGAAGCTAGGGAGTATCTTGAATTTGACTCGATTGAGACTGAGGGTACATTGGATCGTCTGTCCAGTAGTGTGAGAATTGAGAACTCACATAGGAGGACTAGAAAATAGATAGTATTTCTTCCTTACAGAATTCAGAGTGAAAACTACAATCTTCCTTTCCGGGGGCCCAGAGTATTGCATCCAGGTGCAAGACAAGGACAAGGTGGAATTTTGTAGGACAACACGTCCATATGAACGGCAAGTAGATCTCAACTTTCCCGGGCACTGAATTTTTATTGGTTGATTGAAAAAATATCGCCAACGTATTAGTGCCAGAAAAGGCAGGATTTTTATCATGGGGGATCAAATGGGACTTGGTCAGGAGTGGTAAGAAGCAATTGTGGC
Organism: Tenrec ecaudatus; assembly: GCF_050624435.1. NCBI lineage: Eukaryota > Metazoa > Chordata > Mammalia > Afrosoricida > Tenrecidae > Tenrec > Tenrec ecaudatus. Next base: position 307,727,363 of record NC_134530.1, read on the forward strand.
TGCTAAGAGACCCGAGTACAAAATACCAAAGGGTTTTTATCACAAAGTACCACAGGGACAGGACTTGGGGTCATATTAAAGCAAAACTGTTGAGAGACCACGTGGCATCAAATTAACAAAAGCTGTGAAATTCAAGCACTGAGGTTGAGTATTTCAACTGTTTCATAACTGTCACTAGAAACAACCATTTGGGGAAAATATGAATGGAACATTAGATTCTTTGAATGGAAGTGATGCATATCCAAAGAGAACATCCTGATAGCTTAGTGATCACACACCTAGATGCTAACCACAGCCAGCAGTTGGACAGCACCATCCATTCCTCTGGAGAAAGAAGACACTCACAGTCTCGCAAATTCACAGGGGCAGTTCTACCATGTTCTTTTAGGTCGCTAAGAGTCAGAATGGACTGGATGTCGGTTCGAAGTGAGAGGTTATAGGAGAGAACGTGATGACTGGCACTTCCTTCCCAAAGTTTTTACAGCCTCTTGGATATCTTTATTCCTCAATGTGTAGATTATGGGATTGAGCATGGGTGTTACAACACTATACAAGACTGAGATCAGTCTGTCTTTCTCCAGGGAGTACGTCGAGATGGGCCGTGCATATGTGAAAATAGCACTGCCGTAGTAGAGAAGGACAATCAGCAGATGAGATGCACATGTGGAAAAGGCCTTCTTCCTCCCCTCGGAAGAGCGGATTTTCAAGATGGTGGAGATTATGTAGAGATAGGAGAGGATGATGCACAAGAAAGGGGTCCAACCGATAAACACACCAATGGAGAGCAATGCCAGCTCGTTGACTGATGTGTCCCCACAGGACAAGATCAGCAAAGGGGGGATGTCACAGAAGAAATAGTTTATCTGGTTGTTGCCACAGAAGGGAAGACGAAAGGTCAGTGCTGTGTGCACCACTGAGTTGAGGAATCCACCGGTCCAGCAAGAGGCCGCTAACTGGTTGTACAGTATTTTGTTCATGATAACCGAGTATCTCAAAGGCTTGCAGATGGCAATGTAGCGGTCATATGCCATGGCCGCCAAGAGGAGACACTCTGACCCCACAAAGAAAATGAATGCAAAAAGTTGAACCACGCATCCCCCATAGGAAATGCTTTTCTTCCGAGACAGCAGATGCACCATCATCTGGGGGACATTGGTGGTGGTGTAGCAGATGTCAAGAAAGGCCAAGTTCCCTAGGAAATAGTACATGGGTGTATGCAAGTGTGCATCCATTGCCGTCACTAACATAATGAAGATATTCCCGCCCAACGTGCAGATGTAAGTCAGAACGAAGACAGTGAAGAGTAAAAACTGCAGATCATTTAGGTTGGAGAATCCCAAGATGATGAATTCTGATGGACCAGTTTGATTTTTAACTTCCATGATGTAGCCTGGTTTCCTTTTGGAAATTTGGGCCGAGGGAGGCAAAGAGCAGACAGAATAAGCATGCGGTACAGTAACAACGGGCTGCAAAACAGACAGTAGAAGGGTTACAGATAAAACCATCGCCATCTACATGAGACTCGAAAGAAGGGAAACAGCAACGTTTCAAAACCCGTACCTGCTACCTACCACCAAACACAAGTAAATACAACCAACATTTCACCTCTCTCTCTCCTTCCCTCTAACTGATCCCAGCCTCTCCTCTTTTCTATCTACCTTTAGGAAGAGGCTTTACCGGGGATAATGTTCCCTTCTATCAGGTCCAAATCACAGCAACCGTGCTCTCTACAATACACTGAACCACCACCCAGTACTGCGACAACTGCAAACTCTAAAGTTTGAGCCCATCATTGCAGCCACCGTGTCAGGCCATCTTGTTCAGGGCCTTCCTCCTTTTTACTGACTCCCCGTGACCTAGCATGATGTCCTTTTGCAGGGATCGTTTTCAGGTCTCAAATATATGAGGTGAAACCTCTCTATCTTGGCCTCTAGGGACCAAACTGACTATACTTCTCCTAAGACAGATTTGTGTGTTCTTTAGCAGTCTATAGCACTTTCAATGCTCCTCGCCAACACTGTAGTTCAAATGCATCAATTTTTATTTCCTATAGTTCAAATGCATCAATTTTTGTTTCCTATAGTTCAAATGCATCAATTTTTGTTTCCATCTTCCTTATTCAATGCACAACTTTCACGTGCACAAAAGGTCATTGAAAGTACAGTGGCTTGGGTCAGCTACATGTAAGTCCTCAAAGTAACACCTTTGCTTTTGAATACTTTAAAGAGGCCCCATGTAGCAAATTTACCCGATACAATATACCTTTCCATCTCTTGATTGCTGCTTCCATGGGCAGTAATTATGGAGCAAAGCAAGATAAAATCAACTTCTATCTTTTCTCTGTTTATCATGATGCTACTTATTGGCCCAGTTGTAAGGATTTTAGTTTTCTTTGCATTGAATTGTAATCCTTGATCTTCATCAAGTGCTTCAGGTCCTCACTTTCAGCAAGCAAGGTTGTGTCACCTCCATATCACAGATTGTAAATAAGCCTTCCTCCCTTCCTAATAATAAAGTCTTCTTCATATCATCAAGCCTCTCTGATTATTTGCTCAGCATACATATCGAATAAGTATGGTTGGGGGATACAACCTTGTCTCACACAGTTCCTGTTTATAAAACATGCAGTATTCCCTTGTTCTGTTCACTAAACTACCTCTTGACCCATGTGCAGGTATTGCAGGAGCACGATGTCATGTTCTGGAATTCCCATTTCTCAGGATTATCAATCATTTGTTGTGATCCACACAGTTAAATGCCTTTGAATAGTAGACGAAACATAAGTAAACATCTTTCTGGTGTTCTCTGCTTTGAGCCAAGATGCATCTGACATCAACAATGAGATCCCTTGTTCCATGTCCTCTGCTGAATCATGCCTGAACCTCTAGCAACTCCCTGTCAGTGTACTGCTACAAATGTTACTAGATCATCTTCAGCCAAAAATTAATCGGATGAGATATTAATAATGTTGTTGTTAAATGCCCTTTGGTCATCCCTGACCCACAAAGACCATATGCACAATCTTAAGCTATCCTCACAATCATTCCTAGGCCTGAGTCCATCATGCAGGATGTTGTCAATCCATCTCATTGAGCGCCTTCCTTTTTTTCACTGCCTCTCCACTTTACCAAGCATGATGCCCTTCCCCAGGGACTGTCTTTCCGGACAATATGTCAAAAGTGTGTAGAGGAAGTCTTGCCATCCTTGCCTCTGAGGAGCACTCTGTCCCTACTTCTTCCAGTACTTATTGGTTTGTGCTTGTAGCTGCTCATGGTACTTTGGGAATTATTCTCTATCACAGAAGTCAAATGCATTGATTGGTATTAATAATACTCTTCTATAACTTGAGCGTTCTGTTGAGTGACCTTTCATTGGAACGGGTACAAATATGTATCTCTTCCAGTCAGTTGGTTAAAAGCTGGCTTCCAAACTTCCTGGCATAGACAAGTGAGTGCTTCTAGTGCCTCAGCAAATTCTTAAAGCATTCAAATTGGTATCCCATCCATTCCTGGAGCTCTGTTATTGTCTACTGCTTCCTGTGTAACGTGGTTCTCTTCCTTCAGTATTATCGGTTCTTGATCACAGGCTACCCCTTGAAATGGTGGAATGTCATTTTGTTATTCTTTGTAACGTGACTGTGTATTCTTTCCATCTTCTGTAGGTGCTTCCTGTATCATTCAATATTTTGCCCATAGAAACTTTCAAGATTGCAACTCAAGGCTTGAATTTTTACTGACATCTTTCAATTTAACCTACACTGAATGTGTTCTTCCCTTTTGGTTTTCTTTCACTAGGCCTTTGTACCTTTCATTATATTTTACTTTTCCATTATATATTTTACTTTGAAATTCTTGTGAACTCTTTGACTTCATCTTTTATTCAATTTCTCTTAGCTACTGTACAATTAAGAGCAAGATTCAGAGTCTCTTCTGATAGCCACCTTATATTTTCCTTTCTTTCCTGTCTTTTTAATAATCTTTTGCTTTGGGCTTCACATAGTAGCATTTTAATCACGTATTTTCCTATTTTTGCACTTAACTGTGGAAGTCCAGGTTTCCTAATATTTCTTTTCCCAATGAGAGTTCTATAGGAATAGTTTATCTCTTGTGTCCATATCAACTATAAATCACTTACCTTGAATGGTAACTCATAATATCAATATTGTTATCAGAAGATTAATAGCTTTCTTACAAAATGTCAAAAAGAATTAGGCCAAAAAAGAATGTCACCATCTCAATATGAGCTAATATCTCACTATCCTAACAAGGATAGTTTAATGTTTTAAAATAGGTGCCCAGTTTGTTCTGTGTGTATGCACATTTAGTTTTATTGTAACAAAGCAACTAGTACTCTTTAAACGCTTAAAAGTGAGCATCTTTCCTTTCCAGTAAAACAAGAAGAAAAATTAAAAATAATCAGGATCAAAAATACAACATAGAATGTTAATTCCAAAGAGGATCCTGCAGGTTCTGCTGATTCTCCCATCGAGTGGCAGGGCTCAAGTCATCATTCGGAGAGAATTTTATTTTAAATGTGTCACCTTATACTGCAAGTATGTCCATTAAACATCACAATTAAACATGCCAAAGGAGAAGTCATATTGTTAAAATGCCCACTTAACCCACCCAACATTTCAAACCCACCCTCTGCTGACATTCTGTAACCCCTTTCTAAAAGCTTCCCCCCCCCCCCCGCTTTTTAAACAAGAGAAACTAGACAGATACACGTTGGTAAATGCTAACTGTCCACATTGACATAGAGACACAGTGTAATCTCTGAGCCCACTATACAGAGAAAGGAGGATCAAAGCTAGAATTTGATGCATTACTACACAGAGACCCTAGCACCCTCCAGCTGCCGGGAGATCCAAGAGAGCAGAGGGTTTTCTGTTTTCCCACCGAGCTTGGTGGTGTGTTGATTCCATAGTTTTTGTTGAGACGGGAATTGATAAAAACTATTTTGAAAACAACTGGGTAGAGATTCTTTTCCACTGTATTCTGCACAAGGCATTTTTCTCCCCACCCCCAAATAATTTGAGAACCATGGTGTAGAGAGAGAAAAGAGACCTAAAAGATGGTGATTGAGCACAAGAGGAAGAAACAAAAACCAAAACTAAAACAAACAAAAAAAGACAGTAACTTGTTCCCAAGGACTGAAGAAAATGTAAAAAGGAAAGTTGGAATCCATCAGTGTTCTGCTAGTCATCTCCTTCATCCTCCCCTCCTTCCTCTTCCTCAGCATCATCTTCATTCTTCCCTTTCATCTTCATCCCCTTTTCATCAATGTCCTCTAAGCCTTCTTCTTCTTCATCATCATCATCACCATCATCATCTTCTCCTTACCCAAAGAGTACTTTAATGATGTGGCCAAATCTCCTCTTTGATGACTTCTCCCAACTCCTCTGCACCTGCATCAGAATGGCCGGTAAAACCGGTAAAGAAACCCCCTGGTTCTTTGTGCTGCTCTTCCTGCTGGCTTGATTCTGTGTTTGGAATGTTTCATCAAATCCTTTCCAGATTCCCATTTTATTTCAGTTGATTTTGAAGATGAATCATCACTCTCATTCAGAAGAAATTCTTCGGAGAGAACTTTGTTTTCCAAGTAAGGATTTTCATCAAATGAAAAATCTATTATGTAACCTGATTTAACATCTTCAAATTCTGTCACTTCAATTCTAGTCATATATTTCAGTGCCTCTTCATTCTCTTCCACAAGCAAGGCAGACACTTGCGGATGGTTGACAAATGTTGTCACCCCCAAAGTTGGGATTTGGGAATCCATTCTGACCACTTCTAAAAGAATGGTTGGCAGAGTTATATTTCTCTCTGACAAGAGGCTTCTCCATGGTGGGGGTGGGGGGGTGAGCGAAGGGCGCCTCTCCAACATTTCTCCTTGGCTTGCTCACCCTCCCGCTGGCTAGCTTGCCCTCCCACTGTCTCCCCCTTGCTGGTGACAGAGCAGGGATGCAGGGTGGAGGGGAGGCGGCCGGGCTCCCTAGCTCTTCCTCTGAGTTCTCCTGAGTTTGTTCTTTATAGACAGCTTCTGTAATTCATACACTGTTAGAAAAAATGAAAAGTATGGGATAATCTGTTTTGCTTTCCCCCAGATAATAGAGTGCCTTAGTTGATTTTTATTCCTGGGTAAAATTAATTGTGTTTGTTTTAGAAGCCTTGAAAAATACAGAAGGGAAAATAAAGAGATTAAAAATCTTGAAAGTCTGAACTAGAGAAAATCTCTACTGTTTTAGTCGTTCTATAGATATAAACTCATAAATTCAAAATAGGGGTCCAAATGTGTGTAATATTTTAACATGCTTCATTCTTAAGCACCATACTGTCAGCTCTTCAGATGGCAAAGAGGAGCCCTGGAGGTGTAGTGGTTACTCCTTGGTCTAAGAACCTCATGGTCCGCAGTTCAGCTTTCAACTTCATAAAGGGTCTCACAAACCTACACCGCATCACTGTGATTCGATAGCAATTAGTTTGAGTTTTCAAATGGCAATGAATGTACACCTGAAACATGATCATTAGTGATAGATAATGCTCATATGGGCCCAGCCAAACTTTCACGTACCAGTAAAACCAGTTACCCTAGAGTTGATTCCAATTCATGGAAATCCATGTATATCACATTAAGAGTGATCACCATGGGATTCTCAATGGCTGGAGTTTGGGGGAAGTAGGTTGCTAGACCTGTCTCCTAAGATGTCCACCAGGGGACTTGACCCTCCTATGTTTCAGTTAGTAGCTGAGTGCTTAATTATTTGTGCTGAAAGTATAAGTATTCATCCCCCTTACTGATGAACACTTGCAATGTCTCATTTTCTCATTTATTAAATTTTGCTACTGTAAATTTCAGTAAAGGGTTTAATGCATTAGATTTCCTGAAAGTTGGGTCAGGTTAGCAGAATTTTAACAAATTTCTTAAAAGATCATCTGTCTTGAAAAGTCAAGAGCTGCTTAACTGAGTCTGTGTCTTTGTGGCAAAACCACTGTAAATACTGCAGGCTGCGGTGGCATGGTCATCTCTGAGTTCTTTCCATGTAGCATCAAATTTACATGAACCCTATGACATCAGGAACAATGGTTTTCCCACTTTTGTACAGAGTAAAACTCTGAGTCTCAGTGATAGTAAGGTCTGCCAGAGGTTCACCCTCAGAGAGAGGTGGGGAGGCATGGGGGGTGGGGAAGATGGGGGAAGAGAGAGGGAGAGAGAGAGTTTTAACTCTTCTATACCCAAACGAAAACCTACTTCTATTCAGTATTCAGTTGATTATGACTCATGTCGGCTCTATGGTTTTTCCCAGGCTGCAAATATTTATAGGAGCAAATAACTTCAGCTTTCTCCTGCAGAGCCACTACTGACCCGGAACCACCCCAACACCCTCTTTGCCATTAACAACGGTTCATTGTTTACCCAACAGATCCATCCCTTCAATGGGAGGGAATAATAAATATATATTTAATATTGAGTGACTAAATGCTTAATTTCCTGTAACTGCTAACAGTAGAATGCTCTTTCAAACAACTCATCTGGGTTTTAATATAAATGGGATTATTTTGATGGGTTACAAACTTTTATGGTTTCTGTCCCTGGCTGTATATGGCAATTTGCTATTCTTACAGTACATTGATGGTTAAATCTTATCAGTACCAAGACTTAGATACATTTTTACTAGTTGATTCCCAGTATGCTTGCATATTTTTGGTCCAGGTATACATAATTGAAATGTTCATGTTTGTACTCTTAAAAGATATGACTCTAGAGTTTCGTCAAGTAATCAAAATACCTGATAAAATTAGAATGGGCGTAGTAACATTTCCTTGGCCTAAAATAGTCAATCCTTAATACAAGGAAAAATAATTTTGTGGTTTGATGCTATAAGATAAATTATAGAAGGTAAAGAGATTGTTGCAACATAATAGAAAACAACGAATGTGGGCCATGTGCCTGATATCTATACAAAAAATACATATCATTGCAGACCCAGAGTTGCACATAGATTACACTTGATTCCAAATTTGGATGGTTTCTCTATATTTTTATTTGAATTTCTATTCCTTTTTTTTGTGCACTGTGGAAGTTTTCAGTGGAGAGAGGAAACATGATGGAGAAAGGTTTAAATTCCCATGACAAAAGAACTTCACCTTACCAGAGAGCAAAGAGAGGAGGCTTTGTGGTTGACATGGACTCACTCAGGGGTTAATAGTAATGCGAAGCTATGGCAGGGATGTCAGGTGTTCATGTTTGAGTTATGTGAAAGTCTCGCTAGAAAATGCATGGACAATGGATTGGAAGGGAGTAGGATGGAACAAGCTCATCCAGAGAAGGCGGTCTGGTTCTGGGAAGACTTACAGCCTCAGAAACCCTATATTGGGTCCCCATGAGTCAGAAAGTCCTCCCCTGAAAGTGGGTGGCAGCACGTTAGACCTCAGAACAGAGTAAAGGGAGAGCAGCATCCTTTAGCCTCCCTTACCCACATTCATAGGAAGCCACTTCTGACACCTAGTCAAGTCTTTCTTACTCCATGAGCTTCCTCCTTCCTTCAAAGCATCCTTTGCTGTGTCCTGATCGGATGTGCAGTTATGTGATAAAGGGACCAAATGAAAAATTGGAAACAATTGACACGTTACCCTGCTAAGGCCATTTGCTCTACAATAAGAATATCTTTTCCCTTCAGATTAGGCGCTAAAAGGTGAGTCACCTGCAGTCTCACGACCTGGGTGCTTTTTGCTCATTCACTTTCTTCAAAGCTTGGCTCAGAATTTATCTTTCCCTTCATCACTCTCCCTTATTGAAAATTCTGTAGTTCTTTATATATATATATATATATATATATATATATATCAGCTGTGGCATTTAATAGGCAGCCTATATATATCATTTATTTTGTTATAAAAGTGGTTATCGCTCTTCAGGGATGTTTAACTGATTTAATTGGATATTCCTAAATCAATTGGCACAAGATTGCATGCAGACATTCCAGTAATTGCATATAACAGATAAATAAATACTTGGATCTATAATGATTTAACTTTTAAGAATGGAGCCCTACTGTGGTAATGTTAGACACAGTAGCAGATTTCCCAAGAAAAATTTCCTTTCCTTCCCTTGACTACAGAGTATAATGCTATAAAATTTGGGAAACCATTCATATCCAATATATTATTTTTATATTTGTAGCCATCATCTATGTCACAGAGTCTAGCTCAATCTTACAAGATCATAAAATTAAGAAGTAGTAAAACTGAGAGTAAAAAAATAATTTATTCTGGTCTCAATCTGGAACCAAATCTACCAAGTGGTACTCAAAATATTCCACATAGTTGATCGCTGCCTCCTGTATGTATAGCATTAGGCCAAACTCAGAAAAGACTATGCATCAGATTTCACACACAAATCCAGAAAGAAAAAATAATAAATGGATCTTGCCCCATCTTACCCAATACCATGAAACCTGATAAAATACGCGGGTACAAGGGGGAAGAGGAAGAGAGAACGGAAACATTTCAGGGATTCACAATGTAGTATGATTTCCAGAATCACTGTAAATAACCCAGAACAAAGGCACCCAGAAAATTAAGGAGTAAGATTGCCCTTCTTTTAAGGACATTTCCTTCTGAAGGAGCCAAACCCAAGCCAGACCCCTTTCTGTGGATCCACTCTGACCCATGACTACTCCATGTGTCACCGAGAAACTAAAGCTCCATAGGTTTGATGTGTGTGCGCGCACACGTGTGTGTTCCTGCAGAAGCAGGCTTGTTTTACAGAGCACCGCTACACAGGTTCAAGTCACTAACTTTTAGATCAGTGCCAAAGATACAAGTCAAACTTTCGCGGTTGATTTTAACTCATCGCAACCCTATAGGACAGAGTAGAGCTCTAATACTGAGTTTGCAAGGCTGAAAGCCCTTATAGAAGCAAACTGCCACAACTTTCCCCCAATGGGCAGCTGGTGGATTCGAACAATTAGCCTTTCAGTTAGCAGTAAAGAGCATAACCACTATGCCACCAAAGCTCCTAGAGAAGTAGAGGGTACAAGTAATAGCATTACATGGGGACCAGATCTGAAAAATCGGTGTTTCTTTATTAAAAAGTGTTCTTTGCTTAGAGGGCATTGAGTTTATGGTAATGGTGGTGGAATAATTGCAAAAATGTATCGCTAAGAATTTTACAACATGATGAGTATAATCAATAGCGCTGGAGTATACATGTAGAAGTTGTTAAATTGGAAAGTGTTTTATTGTATGTTTTTATGCAACTATTTTTAAAAATTACACGAATAACTATGAGTAAAGGGAAGAATAAAATGTTCTAAATTTTTTAAATATGTTCTAAAACTGATTGTGGTAATGATTGTACAACTCTTCCTGATATGACTGAACTATTGAATTGTATATGTGGAGTGACTGCCCATAAAGGCAGGAAAAGAAAAAAAACATGTTCTGAAAATTTAAATGGAGTTGAAAATGTAGAAATTATAGTAATCCTCCAATCTTTTGATTTTAAAGAAATTACACAGCAAATAAATAACATTAACATAAAAAAGGCTCAAGAGCTACTTTGAAAAAATACCAAATTCCCATTAAAAACTAAATCTTCTGAAAAGGTCACTCAAAGAATTATTCGGATTCGATGCTTTTTAAAACAGTGGCATATTGGCTTCGGTAGAATATATTAGAAAATATCTATCTTTTGTTTACTAAAGATCCGGTCAACTAGCTGGTGACCATTCTAAATGACACGAGCGCACTTCACGGCTCACACACTCAGCCTACTCTTTCCACCCAGCATGTGCACGGACACCTGGATGCTCCTTCCCTTAAAGCCCCACAGGTCATCTATCGTCTCATCTCCCACTTGCTTCGTCTCTCATCTAAAGTGCAAGATATAGAAAATGCATTTCCAAGAACAATAGACCTTTAGCTAAACAAGTATAAAAAAAAAAAGATAAAACCCAAACAAACCCAACGTACTCACTCTTTGATGTTAGAAAAGATAGCAAGAGATCAGAAGTTACCATTCAGACACTTAGAAGCTGATGTGAGTTTGTTTTTATGAACACAAGAAAGTGACAATAGCAGTCCCCAGAGAGTCCATGCCTGAGTCTCCCTAAGTGGGATGTCTTCTAGCAGAGTGCCAAACATCTCCACAACCCCTGAAGGCCACTACATGGCACTTAAGTGGGCAAGGACCATGATCCAGGGATGCAGAAATCCCCTCACCTGGTGGGGCGTATCCAAGGCCCCTAGAGACACACCAGTGGGATTTGGAACACATTCCTGCCTTCTCATTCCTACCTCAAACCTCTGGGCATCAATTGTTCTCCATTGCCTCTGTTGCCATCACACCTCTATTTCAGTGAGTCTTACATGTGGGTGAAACTGTTCTAGATGAACCCTGTCTTCTTAGCGCGCATCGTGCACATGAAAAACGTCCTGCTGGTCTTCAATTCCTTGCTAAGCTGCCACATCAGGGCCTAGCAATCCTTGGCCTCCAAACTCCAGGACAGCAGTCAGATTCTCTGATTGTCATTTTCTCCCTCTAAGTTAAGGGAAAGGCCCTTCCTTTCCTTCTGTAGGTGGGTAAATTTACTGCAAATCTTTTTCACTTAGAAATGCTCATCAAACACCACCTATCAGTCTCCTAAGTGTTCACTTATTTGAAAGTTATGCACCGCAAGCATCAGTTGACCGCCTCCTTGTGGTTGTTTGTGAATATTGAGAATAACTACATTCACTGCTAGCCTCTGAGGCCGCAGGGGACATGGAGAGAATGTGTGAACATTAAGAGAGACTTACTAAAGAGGAGCCCTGGTGGTTTGTGCTGTGCTGTGATCAGCAAAGTCAGCAGTTCCAACTACCAGCTGCTCCATAAGAAAAAGAGGAGGCTTTCTACTCCGGAAACCCATAGGAGCAGCTCTACTCTGCCCTACAGGGTAGCTGTGAGTCAGAATCAACTCTATGGTAGTGAGTTTGAGAGAAGATCAACACTATTTTAAGGAGAGGGTTTTCAGACAGGGTAAGATAAGACAAAATAATAATGTATACATTATCAAGGGTTCATGTGGGAGGGGGGGATGAGGAGGGAGGGGGAAAATGAGGAACTGATGCCAGGGGCTTAAGTGGAGAGCAAATGTTTTGAGAATGATGAGGGCATTGGATGTACAAATGTGCTTTACATAATTGATGTATGTATGGATTGTGACAAGAGTTGTATGACCCCCTAATAAAATGATTAACAAAAGTTAAAATTGGCTCCGGGAAAAGTTTTGGAGGTATTTTTCTTTAACCAACATCACTCTTATTCCCTTGTCCTTGAGGCATTTCAAAGCAATTTAATACCCAATGCCACAGAAAACAAGTGGCATGTGTCTAAGAATGCTTATCATCCTGAGAAACGATAGTCAATGTAAGACTCTCACACTCTTGACCTGGAAGTGTTTCTGAGTCAGGTGAGACCTCTCTTGAAGGGAATATTTTCAGTTAAGGCCAGAAGCCAAACCAGCTCTCAGCAAATTGTCAATTATTGTAGCTGATCTTCAAAATCAAAATTATGCCATTCTTCATACAATAGGATGCATTTTTGCACAAAGGTTTCTTGTGTATCACTCATCTGAATATTGTCTACTTTGCTAATCTTATGCATTTGAATTTGTAGCTTATTGTTAACTTATTGTGCATAATTGGATTGCTAGCTATTCTGAACAACTCTTCCTCAGGAATATTTTTTCACCCCAATCATTTAGATTTCTTCTATTATACTGCCTATGTTTATGCATATTTTTAAATTATGTTTATTGCAATATCAGTCATCATAAATGTTGATTTTCACAAATACCTCCTAGTATTCTGTCATCTCTTTAGTAACTTTTTGTATGGTGAGTTTCATTCAAATAAATCCTGAATTTTTCCATGATGAAATCCACTGGAATTGTGCAGTGTGAGGTTTGTTTAAAAATAATCCCCCCCCTGCCACCCAAAAAGAAGAAGTCTTTCCCCTTGGTGGACCACAAATATATTCCATTATCTACTTGTAGTTTTAAATCATTTTGCTAGCTGTAAGTAGGAATCTAATTTTCTTTTTTCTGCTAAACTTTAGTCATGCATATGTTGTCATTTATTACTAAATGTCACCACTTCTGGTGTGTTAGTCTGGGTTGAAACTACCCTGAGAAACAAATTCAAAGACACTCACATATGTATAAAATAGAGTTTCATATCAAAGAGCAATTGTAAGTTAAGAAAGCATCCCAGGCCTGTTCAAATCAAGCCAATATGTCTAATATCTGCCCATAAGTTCAATACTAGTCCATCAATCCCTCTTCAGACTCACATAGTCACATGCAATGATGCATTTGATGGCAGACGTGTGGATGCAAACTTTGTGGATCCAATAGCGGTGGAAGCATCTCAGCGCTGGTGTGGGCCTTCACACGGCTCCTCCAGCTCTTTGAGTGTGGCTCTTCAACAGAAAGGTGGAGCAGAATTAGGGGCTCTCACAGGTCTCAGAAAGTCTCTGCATGGCTTGTCAACAGAAAGATGAAGGCAGAGAGAGAGGAAGTTCCCAGAATCTTCAAGAGAAGGCCATGCCACAAGGAGGCATCACCAGGCTTTGGCCTGATTGACAGGCTAGACTCCACCCCAATACTCATTTATCAAGTTGACTTGAAATTATATAACTAGTACACTTGGTAGTATCACATTTATCAAAAATTAAGATGATATATATGTATAAGCTCTATTTTTCTAAAAAATTTACTGTCCAAGTCAATTCTGACTTATAGTGACCTATAAGACAGAGTGGACCTGCCCTTGTGTGTTTCTGAGACTATAAATATTTAGAGAAGCACCAGGCCTCCTTTTTCTCCAGTAGAGTGACTGGTAAGTTTGAACTGCAGACCTTGTGGTTAGCAGCTGAAACCATAAGCCTTGACAACCAGGGTTCCTTATAAATTCTATTAATCTTGTAATAGATCTTAATACCATTGAATCATTTCATCCTTTCATTTTTCTAAAAATTTTAGGGAGCATTATGAGGAATTTTAACTTTCACGAAATCTAAGAGTTTCAGTGCATTAAAGTTATAAATTATTTTAGGGAAAATGAAAAATTTCCGCAAGCCATTTTTTTGGGAACTAATCCAGTTATCACACCATTCCATAGTTCAACCATTGAAAGCAGCATTGTACAATCACGTCACAATCAGTTTCAAAAAATATTTTTTTGTTCCTTCTTGAACCTTTTGATATCAGCTCCCTCTTACCCACCCCCACCACCCCTGCCACATGCCTCAGAACCCTTCTTCTTGTTATGGTCTCTATACATTTACTTATCCTGGGCTTCATATGCTAAACATAGAAAATACATAACACAAAGTCCAGAAGGTAACCAATGGTAACAAAATACAACAGAGATAAACCTCAAAAAGGAAAAAGGAGGGAGAGAATATATTTTAAAATCCACACACCAAGCACTAAGTATATCCAAAGGGAGATGAAGTGAAAAAATGAACATATTTAAATGTTTCCTCAACCCAAGGAATTAGATGACTCAGTTGTTAATATATTTTGTACCCTTAAAGAGTCAATATTTTTACATTGATATTTGTATCTGTTGACTCTAAACATAATAAAACAATAGCATTAAAAAAATGTCGTTATACCACATCACTATCGAACAACTTTGGTGAGTGGCTCTACTTTAAAAGCATCAGTCCTTCCTCACTTGTGTTCTAGGTGTCTTCCAATGTGAGATGTTCATCTTCTGGCACTTTATAAAATAATATTTTTATGAAAGATTTCACACTTTCTATGTTTGTTCATGTAATCTCTGCATTTCATTGCCAACTGAACTCCATTCATATTTGTTAATCACGTTACGCTGATTTAAAGCACAGCATGTGAGGAAAACAAAGTTATGGCAAGGCAAATCTCCTGATGGAAAAGTATGGAGACAAAGGTGTAGCTGGCAGAGAACAGACACGTACTTTTTATGTAAAAAAATTTCATTACATAAGTCTCAGAGTCATATAAATCTGCATAGTAATTGGTGCTTTATTACTTTGCTTTAAGATATTCAAAAAATTTATGTGAAAACTCTTCATTTTGTTTATTAGAAACAAACAAATTAAACAAACACCAAAGCCAAGGGCCAGAAAAAATTAAGGAGATGTACTAAGTTCATGCATGATGTAATCAGTATGCATGATTACATGCATGCTTCAAACTCCTAAATCTAGCATTCCTAATGAACACACACCTAACTCCATTCCAATATTGGTGCATTATCAAAATGCAATAAGGTAGTGTTGAAAACAACAACAGCAAAGTTAGCAACAGCTAGAAGCTGAAAGAAATCTGATATGTATATCTTGATTATAGATCATTTCTCAAATTTCAGATTCAAAAGCAGCTCATAAGTCATTTTGTTTCACCGTTCGTCATCCCGTGGTGAGAAAAGAGGACATAACTATGTAGGACACTGTCTATAAATGGGTGTTGGATGCTGTTATTGTTTGTGAAAGTATGTAGGCTGAATGAAGAAAATTTGAACTTATTGTGCTACAAATAATCTTAAGAATTTGCTTGCCTTATATTTTTTGAAATCTCAGTAAATATAAAGACATGATTATTTCCCGACATGACTTTTCTATTCCGGAAAATGCATTAAAATTTGTTAAATAAGTTATAGTTTGTTAAATAAGTCATAGTTTTCATACATTTTCTTGTAGATGAAATATCAATTTTGAATATGAAGAGCAAAATTAAATGAACTTTCTAATTTTCAAATTATTTTAACAACACAATTAAAAACATGAAACAATAAATAAATAAATAAATAAGGACAAGAAGGCTTTTTATCTGTACCAATGTACATGCTCCAGGCTAGCTGGATTTTTAAGGTAGAACTGGTTCATGATAATGGGGGGTGGAGCAAGAAGCATTAAATAACTAGAGTAATGCTGTGTGTTTGGTCAATGTGATACTGTGCCCTGACCGACTCGTTCCTTCCTTATGACTGTTCTGTGAGGGGGTGTCCGATTCTCTACTGATGGCCCCTGGGTCTCCACTCCAACCGTCCTCTTTGGCATCAACATGAGTGTTTGTTTTGGCTCTTCTGATGTCTGCTACCTGATCCTGTTGACACCTTGCAATCATATGCTCCTACAGGATGGTATGCTTCTTTCATATGGGCTTTGTTGCCTTCCTGCTAGATGTTCACTTTTTATTTTCAAGCCTTTAAGACCTCAGACACTATATCTTGTAATAACAAGGCACCATCAGCTTCACCACATTTGCTAATGCAACCATTTTGTCTTCAGGCATTGTGTTGGGAAGGTGAGCATCACAGAATGCCAGGTTATTAGAACAAAGAGTTCTTGTATTGGGGGTGGGGCTTCAGTAGAGAATCAAGGTCCATTTGCTACCTTATTACTTAACATATAAATATATGCACATAGGCCTATATCCCTATCATTATATATTAATATATTTACATATACATGCCTATATTTATACCTCTATAAATGTCTTTTACCTCCAACTTCTTTCATCTATTTCCTTTTACTTTCCTCCTGTCCCACTATCATGTTTTTTCTTCATTTGGCCCTTTATAATTTCTCTCAAATACATTGCACTCTGATCAAATTTCACCAGGTATTCTATGCCCTCCTCGTCATTGACTTTAGATCTTTTGTTTCCTCATTTAATTATATTTTATTTTGTCTTCTTGAACTGCCCTTTGATATTTTCTGTTCAACTCTGACATCATAATGTCTTCCATGTGCCTTAGCTACTCTATGATTTAGAGCAAATTTCAGAATTTCTTCTGAAATCCTTATGGATTTTGCTTCTCATCTTTGTATTAACTTATGCTTTCCTTATGCATGTTGTTCTTGATGACTTCCCATAGCCCATTAGTGTTAAATGACTCACCTCTCAAGATGTTCTCAAATTCAGACGGTTTATATTCAAAGTCATATTTTGGATCTTGGGAACTTGTTTGGATTTTCTGCAGCTCCTACCTCAACTTAGATCTCAGCAATTGATTGTCTGTCCCACAGTCAGCCCTTGGCCTGGCTTTAGCTGCTGATATTGAACTTCTCTCTTGTCTTTTCTCACAGATAGAGTCCATTTTATTTCTGGGAATTCCATCTGGCGAAGTCCATGTGTGTAGACAGCATTTGTTTGTTGCAAAGAGGCATTTGCAAGAAAGAAGACATTTGTCTTGCAAAATATTATCATGTCATCTCCAACTTTGTTTCTATGAAAAAAGGCCTTATTTTCCAATTGCTGTTCCTTTCTTTTTCCTTACAATTTTTAATTCTAATCACCAATAATCATCAATGCACCTTGATTGCATGTTTAATCAATTTTATACTGAATATTTTGGTAAATTTTTTTCAATTTCTTCATTACTAGCTTTACTTATTGGTGTATATATCTGAATAATAATTGGTGCAGTTTTTGAATAATAACAAAATATTTTTTGGTTTTTTAATCATTTTATTGAGAGCTCTTCCAGATATCAAGCATTCCATAGTTCAGTCACATCAAGCAATATTGTACAAAATCAAAACATTCTTTTTCTTCTTAAACTCCTTTATATGAGTTCTCCTTTATCCCCTCTCTCGTACATCCAATGACCAAGGAACCTGCTGCTCTTTGCCTGCCTATAATAATTTTTTTGTTGTTGTTTTTTTGAGGGGTGGGCTGTTGACCATACCTTACACAATCCAATATACCTATTCACATATAAATATCTTGTTCAATCCCATTGAGTGGAGATATAAAGTCATCAATGCTATCTGCTCCCTATTGCCCTTCACCCCTCTTCCTGCACCCTCAGGGAACCATTACACCTGTTACTGATTGTGAAGGGTTTTCAACCTTGGCTTTTATGTACGGAATGATCTTAAATGCACCAATCAACATGGGACTGGTATAATGCTAGACTCCTGTGCCAATGGATAAGAACAGAAAATACAGAAATTAAAGCAGCAGAGTGATGGGTAGGCTTGTTGTGCCAACATGACCTATGAACATATGTAAGATTAGTTCAAGGGTGGAGAGATAAATGGCTCGGCAAGCCACACCTCTCTCTCTTGCTCTTGGATCATCGGGCCAGTGTGTGGCTGCCTTGTTTGTTCTGTGTCTAAATTTGCAAGCTAAACTACCTGTGGGATACCTAACCCAAGGACTGTGTCGCTGCAACTTGAAGTTCCTTGAAGTCTTGCTTTGCCATGCTACTGGAAGGTACATCTCTTGAGCTGGGGACTCTTGGACCCTGTCTTCTGGCTGACTTTTGGTGACCTGCCTTGCTGTTTGCTGCCTGTGGCTGGATACCCTGAATTGCTCTATGGAGGACTATCCAGTTCCCTCAAGAATTGCAGGATTGCCAGTGCACTAGCAGTCTCACAGGAGTGAGTTGCACTGAGCCATTTGTACTGCATTATTGATTAATTAATTATTTATTTCTTATGCTACATATATATAATTTTAAGCAAAAGGGAAGAACTTGATTGGAGCCCATATGGGAAACCCTAGAGGGGCCCTGCATACCCTACACTGTGACCCTATCTCCCAGTGTGACTCCCCTTGAGCCGAGTCCCAAGGCCCCAGAACTCACTGGGGTAAATATATATAAAATTATTGGTGTCGTGGTTTTGTTTTTCTAGAGAACCCGGTTTAAACAAGCAGCAGACAAACAATAGGGATTTGACAAAGGCCTGAAATATGTCAAATGGGAAGAAGATTCCCTTTTCAACAAATGATGCTTAAAAACTGGATATATGGCCAGTAAAAAAAAATGAGGCAAGATTATTACCTCACTCCCTACACAAGAACAAATTCAAGGTGGAACACCAACCTTGAGGTAAAATCCAAAAATATCAGGATCATCAATGAGAAAATTGGACAGAGCTAAGAACTTTAGCAAAGGGAATCAGAGGACTATGAGACATGAAGGAGGAAACACACCCGAGGAAGATAAAATAGATGAGTGGGATCTACTAAAGGCAAAACACGTCTGTACATTGACAGATTTCTCCAGGAGAGTAATATGAGAGCCCACTGACTGGGAAAAGATATGTAGTAATGTCATATCAGACAGAGTGCTTATTACTAAAATCTACAGAATTCTGCAACCTTTCAACAAGAAAGAAAAATGAAGAGCCCAGTGATGAGGTTGGTGAAAGACTTGAACAGAAGATTAACAAAGGAGGAAAATCTGAATGGCCAATAAACATAAGAGAGAATGTTCCTGATCAATAGCTAGCCCAGAAGTGCAAATTAAAATAACTGAGATCCTACCTAACACACAAAAAGCCCAATTTTAAAAATAATTTTACCACAGTCCATGCATACTTTCATTGTGTCAAGCACATTTGTACATTTGTTACCCTCATCATTCTCAAAACATTTGCTTTCTACTTGAGTCCTTGGTATCAGCTCCTATTTTACCCCCTCCATGTCTGCTGCCCACTCACTTATGAACCCTTGATAATTTATAAATTATTGTTATTTTGTCGTATCTTACACTGTCCCATGTCTCCCTTCGCTCATCTTTCTGTTGCTGTCCCCCAAGGAGGAGGTTATACATAGATCCTTGTAATCATTTCCCCCTTTCTACCTCACCTTCCCTTTACCCTCTCAGTATCAACATTCTCACCACTCATCCTGAAGGGATCATCTGTCCTGGATTCCCTGTGTTGCCAGGTCCTATCTCTACCAGTGTACATCCTCTGGTATAGCCAGATTTTTAAGGTAAAATAGGAATCATAATAGTGTGGGGGTAGGGGCAGGGGGGTGCAGAGGGAGCATTTAAAGAGTAAAGGAAATTGTATGTTTCATTGGTGCTACACTGCACCCTGACTGGCTCATCTCCTCCCCGTGACACTTCAGTAAGGGGATGTGCAATTGCCTACAGATGGGTTTGGGGACCCCAATCTGCACACCCCCTCATTCACAATAATATGATTTTTTTGTTCTTTTATGCCTGATACCTAATCCCTTTGACACCTCGTGGTCACACAGGCTGGTGTGCTTCTTCCATGTGGCTTTGTTGCTTCTCAGCTAGATGGCTGCTTATTTTCCTTCAAGCCTTTAAGACCACAGACACTATATACTTTGATAGCCAGACACCGTCACCTTTCTTCACCGTATTTGCTTATGCACACATTTGTCTTCAGCTATTGTATCAGGAAGGTGAGCATCATGGAATGCCAATTTAATAGAACAGAGTGTTCTTGCATTGAGGGAGTACTTGAGTGGAGGTCCAATGTCCATCTGCTACCTTATTACTAAACCTATAAATATATGCACATAGATCTACTTTCCCATCTTCATATATAACTATAGATACATATGTACATACCTGTATTTAGACCTTTAAAAATGCCCTTTGCCTCCTAGTTCTTTCATTCATTTCTTTTTACTTTCCTCTTGTCCCATGATCTTGCTCAGCCATCATTTGGGTTTCACTAATTCCTCTCAGTGACATTGCCCTTGATCAATCACTACCAGTCCTCTTACACTCCTTTCCACTGATTTTTGGATCACTTGTTTTTCCCTTGCCCCTGGGTTGGTTAACACCTCTTCCTTTCCCTTACCTTTCCCTGAACCATTGGTACCATTGGTTTCTCAGCCAGTTTTTTTATCCTACCCATCTTATGTAGAAAGACCTGCAGAGATAAAAATATGCACACACAAAAAAACAGACAGAGCAAAACAAAGCAACAAAGAAAAAACACAATAAAAGCAAAACACCAATGATAAAGAAAAGCCTGTAAATAGTTGAAAGTCTGTTTCTTGATCTTTAGGAGCGTTTTCTAGTCGAGTCAGATGGAGTGCCAAGCCCTGGCCCCAACGTTTATTTTTGGTACCCTGGGGACTTCATTGCTCTGTTCCCCTTGCTGGTCTGTTGCATGCCCTTAGTGTTTCACCTCAGTGTGGTGGGGTCAGATCGGGCACAATTCCCACACTGCGTTTCCAATGTTGTTCCCTGTAGGGCTACGGGTCAGTGTGGGATGTCCTGTCTAATAGTGGAGCTCACCATATGGTCCTCTCTATGCATTGGCTGCTCTGAGCAAGGATATCGTCCTCAAGGCTTGATGGGTCATAATGTGCTCCACTCCCTCTTCTCCCCCTTCATTTGCTCTGATCAGGCATGCCCATCTCCCTCAGCAGTAGCTTTGGTGCTATCCTCTGCTAAAAATCCTTCTGAGGGGAGGAGCAGCTGTCTCTGTAATTTGGATAGGGGTAGGGCCCTCGGACTTCTCTACTGGTTCCCTGCTTCAGGCGTTATGTTGCATTCGTATCTTTGAACACCGTGTTGAAGTCTGCTCCCTCTTTCCCGGTGGAGATATAAACAATACCCTCCCCTTGGGTGGGTTCGTGCCCTGTTCTCCACTACCCATTTCTGTCTCTCTCTTTTTAAAATTGTTTTCCCCCTGCTTTTTTGTTGGCTACCATATGTATCCGTGGATTTGGTCTGGCCCCTTCCATGCTAACTGGACCTGACCCCAGGAATGTTTGCATATGGTATCTTTTTCCATATGCCTTTTTGGCAATATTGTTGTCTGTAAGTTTATTCCAGTGGACTTGTGCTATACTTGTCCTTTTGTGCTTGTCTTACTTCACTTAGCATCATTTCCCCCAGTTCTTCACATGTGGCAATATGCTTCATGCGTTCATCACTGCTTGAACTGTGCTGTGATGAACATGGGAGCACAGATGTCTGACCGTGGCTTGTTTCTTGCCTTTTCTGTGTATATGTCCAGTCGGGGGATTGCTGGGTTGTATGGTAGCTCAATTTCCATCTGTTTTAGATATTGCCAAATCGATTTCCATAATGACTGTGCATACCTGCAGGACCACCAGCAGTGGATGAGAGTTCCTATCTCACCATAGCCTCTCCAACACTTGTTGCTTTCTGATTTTTTGGAATTGGACTTGAAAGATAGCCCAATTAAAAAAAACAGAAAGGAAAAAATATTCGAAGGGGAGTGGTGATATAGGAACTCTCATTTATTTCTGATGGTCGTATAGATAGGATCTACCTTTGTAGAAAGTGGTTTGGCAATACCTAAAATGGATGAAAATCGACCTATCATATGACCCAGTGATTCCACTACAGGGCATATAACCAGAGGAAATAAGAAATAGGCCATGACAAATATTCTCCAATGTTCATCATAGTGCAATTTAAAATTGCAACAACAACAACAAATATGGAAGCAGCCTAAATTCCATCAGTAGAAGAATGGATTAAAAAAAGAACTCTATTATATATTTATAAGAGAATAATATGTATCCTTAAAAAATAGTGATAAAACATTTCATTTTATGTAAAAAGTTGTGAGATATTAGGCTGAGCAAATTTAGCCAAGAACAGAAAGTCAGGGATAACAAGAGACCACTAAGGTCCAAGCAACAGAATGGGAACAGGGGAAAGGCACATGAAAACACAAGTGCTCATTGTCTTTCCTTTCATATGGATAGACACTCTCCCAACACAGACAGCCTTGCACATCAGGGTAGATCTTGAAATGTTCTTTTTGATAATGAATGCACCAGCACCATTCCTTCTGAATCTGTCAATCCTGGTATATTCTGATGGACAAAGGCTAAAACTAGTCCATTACAGCTCACTAAGGCCTAGAATATAAATCTGTATTTTTCATGCAGATATAGCTCACTTATTGAATATCACATATATGGTGCTTTTTTCAAATAGAAGTATTGAGGCAAATTTGCCTCAGGCTAGGCTATTGGTGATTTTCTCCACAGCCTTTGTTTGCTTCATGTCTCTGTCACATTGCAGTTTTGAATTTGTTTGTTTCTTTTTCCAAACCATTTTATTAGACGTTAATACAGATATCATATCATTCCATAGTTCATTCACCTCAAGCCCTACTGTATATTTCAAACCAAAATCATTTCAAAAATATTCCTTTCCTCTCTGAACTCCTTGACATTTGCTCCCATTTAACCACACCTGTACCACCATTGTACCCCCACACCCCAGAAACCCGTATTCTTCTTGTTGTCCCTACAGGTTCATCACTCCTGGGTTTCATAAACTGAGACACAGAAACATGTCTGACACAAATTGAAGAGAGTGACCCCCCAAGAACCTAACACAACTGAGATAACAGAATACCAACCTTTAAGCACTCCATTTCATTTTGATAACTTTCAATTTTACTGATGTATTCCTCCCACGTTCCAAGTTCCAATTATTAATTGATGTGTGCAGGTGTTTTTACTCATTTGGAATTGTGCCCCATCAGTAGTCTTGTATGAGTTATTGCATTCACATCAGGATGTTCAACTCTGCTTTGAGAAAACAGCTACTTGACAGTCACATTTTGAGTGCCTTCCAACCCAATGACACATTTTCAGGCACATTCTCGACAAGGTTATGCTTCTATTCATGAGGTTTCAACATCTACAATATTTTTGGAACTATCCATAAGGTTTTCAGTGGCCAATTCCTCCTAACTGGACAGTCTACTTCTTTGTATTTCCATAGATGGCAAAAACTAAAACGAGAGACAGAATAAGTATCAAATTGTTTTACAATGATAGAAATGTTGTTCAAGACTTAACAAAAACTTTATAAAATATAATGTTATATCTGTTAAATTCAAGATCGTTTACATTGAAACCAACAACACATCCATCAATATAATGTTCCATCAAATTTTTGTCTCTAAAGACATCGTTGACTTTGATTAACCTTAGACATTGTTCCTTCAAATCTTTAAGCCTATCTTATGCTGTACCATGGGTTAATGTTTTCATAAGAGATTGTTCATTTTCAAAGACTTTACAAAATTTTTCTTTCATTCTACAAAATATCTACAGCAGATGTGGTTATTGCTAAAATAATCTCATTCAAAGCAGAAAGTAATGCAATAGGACAAAATTTTATAACATCAACCAAATTCTTAAAATATCACAACTTACTATTAATTTTAAAATATATTTGATAATTATAAATCAATACTTCTAAAATGCAAAGAAAAACTAAACAATTTCATAGAAAAGTATTTATTTGTACATTATGAAGGCGCCTCTAAATTCAGTTATTAGCAGTTGTCCAGAAAAGAAGAAACACCTAATTACACCCATTACAAATAGTTATTTGATCACTTCAAAGAATATATTTTAGACAAACTAAAAAGTAATATGGTGGGGACTTATTTCATCTCACAATGCTTTTATTATAAGACACTATTTGATATATTAATAAGCCAATCGGTATCAAATAAATCCACATGGAAGAACATGACAGCCAGTGTGATCCAAGGATTGTAACAAATATAATCCAAATTCCAGGGAGGGAATGGTATCAGAGCTTAAATTGTGAACACTGGTTTGCAGAAGATGATGGATACCAGTTGAAGGCCCAAATCCGTTTGCAGCATCAACACATGGATCAAGGTGCGGTGATTTCCCTCTGATCCGTGCTGAGGCATGTGCACAGTCAGCTCACCAGACAGAGTGCAGTGTAAAGTTGATCATGGAAGATGCACTTGGGTTAAAATCAGTTGATCTCCCTTTTGACCCATTTGAAAACTGCTTCAGAGTTTGTTTGTTGGGGTTTTTTTCTGCCTGTGGACACCATGAAGGAAGCATTGCCAGTCACCAAAGATTGTAAATCATCAGATTCTGAAGTTGAAGGAGGCAATAGCATCAGAACACAAACTGTGAGAATATGGTGGGCAGAAGTCCAGGGATGACAGTGGGACCACAAGACACTTTGTGGGATTTACACAGGAGCCAAGTCCCCAAGACCCCGGTGATCCCCCTCCATCTACAATAGAGAGGAGCTGCAGGAAAGTGGTTACTAAGGAGACTGCATTGGAGAGATGACTTTAGAGATGACTGTAGAAGATAAACCTGACTTGAACAGTTAAAACTTTGTCAGTTGACATCCCCCCCTTTTATGAATGTTAGGCCTTATTTTCAGTATTTTGTTTTTGTTTGATTGTATTGGGAATTATCTCAGATGTGTTATGTCATTGGGGGCCACCCTTTTGAAATTTTGTTATATGTTTTTCAGTTTATGAACTCCAGGTTTGTTGAACCTATAAGGACAGTAAATAGAATAAGGGTCTCTTGGGGGGTATTGTATGGGCTGGTGATGGGGGGGTTGTCAGTTAAAAGTGAGCTGACATCAAGGAGTTCAAGAAGAAAAAGAATATTTTGAAACTGTTTGTGGTAGCAATTGTATAATACTGCTTGATGGCATTGAACTCTGGAATGAAATAATATCTGAATTAACTCCGAATAGAATGGTTTTGAAAAGAAACACCACACAGTGAATGGCCCCAACTGTGAAGTTAAGAAAGCCCTGTGAAAGCAAGAGATAGCCAGCTCCGATTCCAGCCAAAGAGGTGGAAGCACTTCTGGAAACTTCAGAGGTGGCCGAGGAGGTGTCTTTGGTGGTAGTGACAATGTTGGTTGGGGTAGAAACTTCAGTGGACGTGGTGGCTGTGGTGGCAGCTCTGGCAGTGGGGGATATGGCAGCAATGGGGGTGGTAATAAAGGATGTCGCAATGATGGAAGCCCTTAGGGAGGTGGTGGAAGTTACAGTGATTTTGACAATTACAATCATCAATCTTCCAATTTTGTTTGTCCGATGAAGGGAGGAAACTATGGAGGCAGAAGCTCTGGCTAGGAGGTTGGTGGAAGTCAAAACTTTGCCAAACCATGAACCAGTAGCTATGACAGTGGCAGAAATTTCAATGACCAGCAAACAAAGCTTTGCAGGAAGCAGAGTCAGAGAAGTAACAGGGAAGCTAAGGTGACAACAGATTTGGGGACTCAGGCAAGCACAGTGGTGGCAGGGCCTTGCTGCTACAAAGAAGGCATGCTTTAGACATGCTCGTGTGTGTGGGTAAAAGAACTTGAACACCGTATTTGTGACTAATTCTTTAACAAGTTACTTTAGGTTCTATTCTGTGGAAAGTGTAAAGAATTCCAACAAAGCGTTTTAATGTTTGCTTCTTATTTGCCCCCATGCTGAATGTAATAGTATGACTGAAAGTAATAGTATGATGGCTGAATGTAATACTATGATGGCTGAATGTAATAGTATGATCATGACATTGAATAAATACCTTTTTTTAAATGTGATTGGGAAATATACATGGATTGAGCTTCTGGAGAATCCCTTTGATCATGGATCAGAGATGTGCGTAGCCTTGCTATCATGCAGAGTGCATTGGAAAGTGGATTATTACAGATGCAATTAAGTTAAAATTTAGCACCTTAATATTTGTTCCTCTTTATGACCTATTTTAAATTTCTTCTAGTTTTTAATAGTTTCTTCATTCGATTTAATCAAGGTTTTTATGTTTAACTTTGCTATTGTTGTTAGAATTTTGGTTTTTAAAAAATGTTTTCCTGTATGTGATATCCAGGATAGGCAAATCTATTGAGATAGCAATAGGATGAGTGGTGTTTTATGGGTATGGCCAGGGAGCTTGGGGAGAAATGGGACGCTAATAACGATGAGTACAAGACTGAAGACAATGTTCTTTAACTGATTGTGGTGATGATTGTACACTTTTCTTGATGTAATTGCACAATTGAATTGTATGCTATGTGGATTATATGCAATAAAACTGTTTTAAATGAAAAATCAAACAAAGTATTAAATCATATATCTTTGTTACTAGAGTCTTAAAAATGAGATCAAATGGCTAGTGGGGTGTACCTAATATTATTGTAAATTAACCACATTTTACTTCTTTTAAAACCATTCTTTACTTTTTCTCTGTATAACAGAAATAAAAATAATGCAGCATGTGACCTGTTAAATAATAGCATAACCCAGCCTTCTAGAAAATAACATAGAAATAAACAAGAAGAAGCAGTCTGATATATTTGCAGTTGATTTTCTCCTTGAAGAAGAATAGGAAAATGGGGCTGACTGGATGCCCCCTGAGGTAGTTAGTTTATTGTGCCAATCTGGCCCATATACACACATGGGGCTAATTGACGGGTGGGGGGATAAATGGCTCGGTGAGCCTCCCCTTTCTTGTTCTTGGATCACTGGCTTTCTGATGGTCAGACCAGGGTGAGGCTGCTTTACCCAGTTCCCTGCTTTAGCTGGCAAGGCTCACTTCTTGCAAGACATCCCTGAGGAGAAGCTGCATGGGCCTACCCAATACAAGTCTGGGTGCTGGAGCAGCCGTGTGGAGGCCCCTGCCAGCACTAAGATGCTTAAACATTCACTGAATCGGTTTTCCTCCTGCAGTTGGCATCATTGTGTCTGTTTTGTGAGATGGAGGAGGATTTTGTGGATTGATGTTCGACATATGAGTTAATGGATTAATGTTGGATATGGCTTGGGCAGCACTGGGTTGGGATGTTTTCTTGATGCACACATAACCTTTATATAAAACTCTTGTACATGAGTTTCTGTGGATTTGTTTCTTTAAAGTACCCAGACTAATACAGCAGCTGACAATAGCAATTAATTACCTTTGTATCTGTCCTTAGGTGCTTTCTTTTGTTTGGGTCCATTCATCCTCTTATACTATATTATACTTTTCTTGAGAGTATGAATTTTGTTTCATTTCCTCCTATGTTTCTTACACTTCTTACACTGTCTGACAAATAATACAAGTTTAATAGCTACCTCTAAACCACAGATTGGATGAATAAAAGCTAAATTACTACCCACGAGTCAATATAGAACATAGATACAAATGGTACAGCTTCCAACAAGGAAAAGAGTAATTGGTTTAGATTATCCATTTATTGCAGGAAATGGGATAAAATATGTCTTAATGGAAATAGATACAAGCATTATCTTCCCTAGTGGTGCTGCTGGTGGTGTTTAAGCAAAAATTTTTTCCTGGAAATATTCTTCAGAGCCAGCATCACCTCTTTGTTCCTCAGGGTGTATATCAGGGGATTCAGCATAGGGGTGACTGCACTGTATATGATGGCCACGATCCGGTCCTGCACCATGGAGGAGGCTGAGGCAGGCCGGCTGTAGGTGAAGCCCACAGGTCCATAGAAGAGGCATACAACCATAAAATGAGAGGCACAAGTGGACAGAGCCTTTTGAAGCACACTGCAGGACCGGTGCTTGAAGAGAAGGAAGCCAATAATATAAAAGTAGGAGAGAAGAGTTAGGAGGAAGGCCCCCATTGATACGCTGCCTGTGATAATAGAAAGAAGCCATTGATGGAGTAGTGTGTTGTTGCAAGCAAGTTCTAAGAGAGGCTTGACATCACAGAAGAAATGATTCACTTTCTGAGAGTGACAAAAGTCAAGGTGCGCCGTCATGACTGAATGCATCAGGGCATAAAAGAAGCTGATCAGCCAAACTGCACCTACTAGCAGAAGACACACCTGGTGGTTCATGATGAGCATATAGCGCAGGGGGTAGCAGATGGCCACAAAACGGTCAAAAGCCATGATGGCTAATAAGATGGTCTCCGTGCTTCCCAGAAAATGGAAGAAATGGAGCTGAGCAATGCAGCCTAGGAAAGAGATGGCTTTCCTAGAGGAGACAAGGTTTATGAGCACCT
The DNA here is from genome assembly GCF_050624435.1 of Tenrec ecaudatus. Taxonomy (NCBI): domain Eukaryota; kingdom Metazoa; phylum Chordata; class Mammalia; order Afrosoricida; family Tenrecidae; genus Tenrec; species Tenrec ecaudatus. The sequence goes on from NC_134530.1 coordinate 307,755,920, forward strand.
TGGGCAGGGTCACTGAAGAATAGCAAATATCCAGACAAGAAAGGTTTCCCAGAAAGAAGTACATAGGGGAGTGGAGTTTGGGCTCCAAGATGACAATCACTACTATAGCCCCATTGCCAACCAAGTTTATCAGGTAAATCATAAAGAAAAGCACAAAAAAGAAAGGTTGCCACTCTTGTGTGCTGGTCAGACCAAGTAGAAGAAACTCCTGCACTGTAGTGGCATTAGCCATGGCTGTGGGAAGCTAATGCAATTATAACCAGTTGATTTGGTGGGAATTTAAATGTACACTGAAGGGGTTAAGTAAAGAAAATGCTTCATGTGGAAGGATTTAGAGATGAGGGGTGGTGCTGTGCTTAAAGGTTTGACTGTTAACCAAAGACTAATAGGTCAAACACTACAGGCTCTGGGGATGTGGCAGTCTGCATCCATAAAGATTTACAGCCTTGAGAACCCTATGGGGAAATTCTACTAATCTGCAGCAAGTGTGGCTTTCTTTGGTGGAGATGGATTTGCAGGGAATGATTTTACCAGTTTGCACTAAATTTTCTTAGGATAAAATGGGCAAGACGGATATACATGTCAAATGCTTACCCAACAAAATTAATTAGATCAACAAAAGCAGCATATTATAATAAATCATAGATGTAAAGAACGTGAAGTCATAACTTTACATCTGACACTCAAATTAGGGGTCTAGACCATTGTTATAAATATTTAAAGTTTTTAATAAATTTGCCTTTAAGAAAAAAAACTCAGGATAATAGTTGTTCAACTCACTAAATTCCACGATCTGGCAGGATCATCAATCTAGTCTGGCAGTAATTTCCCCCACTTCTTCTAAAATGCATAAAGCAACAAAAGAGTGACACAAAAACCTGACAACTTAATCCTTAAGGTTCACTGAATCACAAGATGAGATGAAAATAAAAGCATAATCCAGGATTCATAAGATAGCACATGAGAGTGGAGTGGACTGTTGGTGTTACTAGGAAAACTCTGAGTGTTGTTTGACTCTAACAGTAGGAGGGCCAAACGTTAAACAAAACAAACCCTTCCACACACATGCAAAAAATTTCCCAACTGTTAGCCCCAGTGGAAATTTCTACAGGGGAAAATTTTCAAGGCATTACCAATACAAAGGGGCAAAGAAAAAATATGCATAGTACGAAACAAGAGAAGGATCAAAGCATTGTCCTTTGTGAAAGAAAAGAATGATTCCTGTACCAAAAAGAGAGCAAGTATATTTCATGAGCTGACGAAATAGAAGAATTACCCCTAAGCTCCCCACCCACCAACACTAATGTTTCTCTGCTGATAATCAGTTCTAAACTAACTGTCACCAACTTAGTGCTAACTCATATTGGAATCCAATACCCCTATGAGTTTGAGATTGTAACTGTAACAGAGTGTTGAAAGCCTCCATTTTCTTCCACAGAGGGGTTGGTGGTTTTGAATTGCTAACCTTGCAGTTAGCAGCTCAGCATTTACCCATATGGACCATAATCAGTTCAGAACATCATGCATCAATGTAAGAGTCCAACAAAAGAGCCTCATGGGTTGACAGAAATATGTCAACTTTATAATCATAGTAATTGAGGAATAAGCCAAAACTTAGTTAAGGATCTAGTAACCGAGAGCAACACAACTTACAAAATTGACTAATAACATATATAGAACTCAAAACCCTCAAAGAAAACAGTTTACATTATGTTCAAATGTACATTGAACATTTGCAAAGCCAAGTATATACTGGTGCTTCTATAAAGCTACAAAATATTCACAAAGTAAAAATCAATTTAGATATATTTTGATAGAATTAGAAAACAATAAAGAAAACATATCTAGACATTTCGTTAGTGTTTGAAACTAAAAATATCACTCCTAAATAATTAATGTGCCAATGAAAAATCAAAACACAAAGTAAGAAAAAATTTAAGCAGAATAACAATGAAGACCACTCCTGCCCTCCGTCACTTTCATCGAGTCAATGCCAACTCATAGCCACCCCATGGGACAGGGTAGAACAGCTCCTGTGAGTTTCCCAAAGTTTTCACTGGAGTAGAAACTCTCTTCTTTCTCCTGAAACAATGAAGATAAGACATATCAAAGTTTTGTCACAAAAATTATAAGCAGAAAAAAAGCATTTATCTTAAATTCATATTTGAGTAAATATGTCAAAATAAATAAATTAATCTCTCATTTAATGATCTTAATAAATATATAAGTGAATATGAGTAAATATGCAAGCAACTCAAAGATTTAAAAGTAGAGGGAATGTAAAATAAAACAAAATCATTTATTAAAAGATAGAACCAACAAGCAATAGGAAAAAATATAAAGGAAAAGCATAAGTGATCACTTCATCAATTCTTGCAGATTGCTAAAGGAAAACACAGATGAAGAAAAGGGAAATAGAGAGAATTTCAAAGTAACAACAAGAAAATCCATCTACAGGTTATATCAATATTATGAACAATTTTATGCCCATACATTTGAAAATGCAGGTGACTATTGAATATGTACATTGTAGTAATCCGTGATCACTACTGTAGAGTTAGACAAAGTGACACAATAAGAAAAATGTTTAGCGAAATCAAAATGGAATCCCCAAAATGCTCAGGTCAACCACAGGAAGGCAATAAAAGATACCCAGAAACACAAGAGCCAAAAGAAACAAGCAAAAAACAGTAAAGTGCCAGGTTTATGCTCTAATGTATCAGTAATCACCATAAAAGTTGATGAGTTTAAAAGAAAGCATGGTCCAACAATATGATGTTTACAAGAAACTCGCTTAAAAGTTAATAATCTAGCAAGTTAAACATGTAAGAGTGAAAAAAGCCATAGCATGCAAATATTATGAGCATGTAATACAATAATTGATCTCAAATGAAAGAGAATGACCAAGGATCAAGAAGAATTTGTATGATAACAAAATAATCAAATCACCTGGGAAACATAGTAATCCTAAATGCAGCAAAGAGTAAGCCCTGCAAACACACAAAGCAAAAGCCAATAGAACTAAAGTGAGAAATCATCAAATTCACCATTATAGCTTAGGTCTCAATACGCATTTTTCAAAGACTGTAAGAGCTGATGTTCCACAGAAAATCTCTAAGGATATTACTCTGAACATCACAAATGGGAGCGCATTAAAAATTCATGAAAAATAACTAAAGGATAACGGAACTATTTTGTAAGCTTTTTGAAGCACAGTCACGTATGAGGAAAGTCAGAATGTATTGCTATAATATCACAGAAACCTTTATTAAATAAAACTATCAAAATAGGAACTGTTGCTTCTCAGCATATCCCCCATCTAGGTCTATACATTTCTGAAGAAGTTGTTCCCGTTTCTGAATTTTTTGGAAGAATTCTGTGCTCTCTGTTTACACCACATCCACAGTACAGTTTGGCATACCCAGGGAACTCAAATTGTGTCCCTTTAAAATGCCTTTGGCTTGGAGAACAAAAAATAAGGCGAAGGGAGAATGAATGGGATTATAGTGTGTATGTGGGAAGGTTCCCAGTCAAGGTCTCACAGGGCGGCCCTTGATATCCACAAAGGATGGGTAGGCCCATAATCCTGATTTGGAGACGAGTGGGGGAAGGGCTCAGCACTTTGCTAGTATTTTTCTCACCAGTGTAGCTTTCTGTTTTCTCTAGCATTCTTTATAACATGCCTCATGGTTGTCCTGTGTCCTTTGGGGAAATCTACAATATAATCCTTTTGGAAGTTCACAAACACCATCAACATAAACAACACTCTAAGCTCACCTCTCTGCCTTGAGTTTAATTGGCTCAGCAGATCACGTAGGAAGCTTCTGTTTCATTGGACATTTTAATTTTATTTTTTTATCAAGCATTCTAATGAGACTACGAAGTCTACTGAGAAAATTGATCTGAAGTCATATATTCAACATTTTAAAACATGTTTTGTCTGGACTTAACCCATGCTTGTCCAAGAACCAAAGTGGTAATATATTTTACTTCTCCTTGTAGGTCACCTAGGCAACAGTCACCAGTAAAGCCATAGAACAAACGCACTCACTTTAATGAATTGAAACCACACACAGTAGGTTATCTAATCATAATAGAATGAAACTCTATATCAAATCGATTAGAAACTAGAGGCAAATCCTGCGAGTGGTGTGTGTGCATGTAATGCGTGCTTTTGGATGAAAATGAAAGGGCAATGTCTCAAAAGAGGGAGGATGCTGTGAAAACAGCGATATGAGGAAATGCAAGACACTAATGCGCACATACCACTGAGCCATGGTGGCATAGTGAACCATGCACCGAGCTGCTAGCTCAGTCATTTGAACTACTAGATCCATAGGGCTGCTATGACGGGGACTCAATCCAGGGGCAGTGGGTTTGTGTTGAATGATTACATTATGAATAAGGAACAATCTCAACATAATAATACAGATTCCTGTCTCAAGAAGTTAAAAAAGGGGTGAAAAATAAAACCCAAGAACGTTGAATGTGCAAATGTGCTTTAAACAATTGATGTATGGATGGATTGTGATAAGAGTTGCATGAGCCCCTAATAAAATAATGAACAAAAAAAAGTTGAAGGGAGAAAATAATGAAACCAAAGACGTAAATTAGTGGAACAAAACCCAGAAGTCATTATTAGGCTCACACAAATATGCTTAATTGATTTTTGACAAAGGTCCAAAAGCAATTTAATAGAGAACAGATTTTATATTTAACAAATGGTAGTAGATGAATTGGACATTTTTATTCAAAAGTAAATAATTAACCAAACAAACCTTTATGTAAGCCTCATATCTTATTTTTTTTAATGGAGCAAGAACATTAATGCATAGCATAAAACAGAAAACTAGAAAAAGGGGAAGAAAGTCATCACGATTTAGGGTAGTTAAAATCCATTAAAAAAAGCACAATCCATTAAAGCACAATCCATTAAAAAAAGAATAATGATTAGATCTCAGCATAATAAAAATGCTTTTGCTCTGCAAAATTCCCTGTTAAGAAAGTGAAAAGATAAGCCTTAGTTTAGTAAAAAAATTTTCAAGGCATGTGACAAAGGACCAATATCAAGAATATAAAAAGAACTCTAAAAAATTCTCTTAGAAAATATTAATGTGACATAAGAAGACATTTCACAGAAAAGAATATAACTAATGGCAAATAAGCACATGGAAAGAGACTTAACATTATTATTTCTCAGGGAAATGCAAATTAAAATCACAAGAAAGTATCACAAACGTTTATCAGAATGGTCAAAATAAATAATAGAACAACACTGAAGTGAAGTAGAAAGCGAACATAGGAATTGTTGATGATTTCAATATTTCCCGTTTATATGGAAGGCAAGTTTCCTGTATCTATTAAAATTGAAATTATTTAAACGTATGTTTTGAATTATGCGCAGATATACTTCCACGTCTATTTATCATCCCATCTGTTTCATGGTAGTAAAATATTGGAAGGAATCTAAATATCAGAAGTAGAAGACTAGAAAAATTGTTTCTATGTACTGCAATAATGTCAACTTTAATATACACCTGCAGACACACTGAGAGAAGTGCACAAATTATTATTATTATTTTCGGTATTTCACTGCACAACCTGCTTCAATGCCTTAAACCCACCAGGTAAAGGCAGTAAATAGTTCAGGGTGCGAGTTTGCATTGGCATGGGACACTGTGAGAGGCCCACAGGATCGGAACTCTAACAAATCCAAACCCATGCACCAAGTGCACAAACTATAGAGAGTATATGGGTAGATAGATGATAGATGATAGTGCAATAGGTAGATAAAAAAATTGAACATTTTGACATGAAAAAATTGTAGCTACTCTGCATGTTTGTTGCATTGACTAACATTGAAATTCCCTGTTTACTGACTACCTATTATAAAAACTACTCAATGGAGAGCAAATGCTTTGAGAGTGATTAGGGCAATGAATGTATGGATGTGCTTTACACAATTGATGTATGTATATGTGTGGATTGTGATAAGAATTGTATGAGCCCCTAATAAAATAGAAAAAAAATCCTACTCTCATTAAGTCTTATATATCATTTTTAAACATTCAGCTCTATAATTCATCTACACAGCCCCCTGAATACAATGCTGTGCTCAAGAAGGGCATTTAGAAGTTTGCCAGTGCAAACAGCAATGTGAGAAGCAAGCAGTGTGTATATGTAGCTTAAGCAAATCGTTTTCAGTGTTAAAGATTCAATTGTTTCAGCAATTCATTTTGGATTGGGCTTTGCTCCGTGACATTAATGATTTACAATGATTAATCAGCATTTGTAGACAATATTTAGAATTTAAGTAAGATTTAAAAGTTATGATTCATGAAGAAAAATAGTTGCATGAATATGGATATAGACGGGATGTTCTGTTGAATTGGCGATGTTGGAGAAAATAAAATTAATTTTGGTAAACAGAAACATAATAGAAAACACTGTAACTGAGTATACATCAAAAATTAAGGGTGCCTGCATGTGAAACTGCATAAGTAAATATTTTCACTACAGTTCTGATATTTTTCTTCTTCTTCTTCCAGTAAGGGCAATACAACTGCAAAGTTATGTGAGTTTCTAACACTAGATGTAATCCAACATCCTATCTACTACTCAAACTAGAGACTGCTCCATTTATGCACGTTAATTTTGACATATATTAAAAGATTATTCGACGATGCACCCTTTCACCGTTTCCTTCTTTTTGTAACCTCTTTTCTTTCCAACACACATATACACATAACCACAGACACACATAATCATACATCCAATTACCACACGCATCTAGTTTTCACCACACAGAGAGCCTACCCTGGAGGAAACAACAACAACAACAAAACTGATGCTAGAAAAATAGTTACTCAAATCCAGTTTTTCCAGCTACAGATTTTTGACTTGAGGCCGCTTGTGTTACCAACCTACAATTTCCAGAACCTGAATTAAAAGATGTTGTTTTCCACTTATTCCCTCAACTAATTTGCCTTAAATTTCTTTGTCCATACTGACCTTGGAATGAATATAAAATTTGTCTCACAAAGGATATATGGAAAACAGAAATTTAGTATATTTGTTGTCTCTTTAAATATCATGGAGAGTACCTGTTGACTAAATGTTTGTATTTAACATTTATTACAGTATTACAGACAGCAAATATCGCATTTTATTCTGGCAAGACAGGAAAAAATAATAGACGCTTAATCCTCTGTCAACGTCCCTTAAAGGCATCCTGGGAATTTATGTCTTGGGATCTTCTCTCCAAGGCCTTATTCACTCCACATCCCTCTTCCCATAAGCCTAATTTATGTGTTTATGTGGCATGATATTTATATTTTAAAATAATGATTTTGATAACAGCTTTTGAGAACAAAGGACTAAGAAAATACAAAAGAAGAAGAAGACACAGCTCCTATTCTTGGGACGCCTACCATCTAGAAAAATACAAAAGGTTTCATCAGGCAACGCAATTAAATGTAATCCAAAACTAATTATCACTCCATTGTACACCCTCCGGAAAATGAATGATTTGGTCAAGTAAATGGTCAGACATTGAAGACTGCACAGTGAAGATGAACGAGGTTAACTTATATGGAAGGACTCAGTGTTTATGTAGTCTCTAAAATTCTGAGAAGCAGCTTTATGGAGCCTGTCAAAATAATGCAAGGATTCTGTTACTTACACTATTATAGTAAATATTTTTCTTAATGCAAACAGAGAAAGGTTTTCATCCCTGAGCTCTCTTTCAAATCCCCAAATCCCAGTAAAAACTTACTTCATTATTTAATAGCAATGTTACCCAAAGTTTTACTTCAAACCTATCCTTGATGTTCACGATATTAGTTTAAAGAGAGAGAGAGAGAATAGGGACTCAAAATTGGATCATCTTTTCCTTTCCTTTCTTTGTATAATGAATGGGTTACAATGATGGAATTATTTTTCCAATGTTGAACTATTCTTACATATCTGGGAAGAATCCCACTTAGTCATGATGGTTTTTATTCAGTTATTTCTAATTTGGAGGTGTGTTTTTATTTATGAGGCATTGAATTCCAGTGAGTAGGATTTTTTTCAGAATTTTTGCATATATGTTCATGGGGAATATTGGACTCTATTTTTCTTTTCTAATGGTGTCTTTGGCTGCCTTTGGTTTTGAGGTAATGCTCCTAATGGGTCGCTAAGAGTCAGAATGGACTTGATGGCGGTGAGAAGTGAGAGGTCAAAAGAGGGAACGTGATGGCTGGCACTTCCTTCCCAAAGCTTTACAGCCTCATTTCTTAGTAGTATTTTTGGAACTATACTGCCACAACTTTCTATCAGAGAACAGTCAATGTTCCAACTACTGACCTTGTAGTTGTTAGCCAATCATTTCATCGCTGCACCATGAGGGTCCCTTAAAGTCTACCTATGGTGATACAAAGCTGCAAAGTGGTTGTTTAGGGAGGAGTGGAGAGGTGCGTTAGAAGAAGGCACAGGTGACCTTTACAGAGTGATGGATATTCTTTGTCTGGATTAGTGGGTTAGTTAAATAAAGCCATCAAGTCTTCATCAGAGAGCCCATTTCAATTATGTGTGTCCTTGTATAAAATTTAAATCTCAAGGAAGTAGTCATTTCCAGTTGTTGTTAATGGTGACTTATAATGACGCCATGTGAGCAAACCATATAGTTTCAAGGGTTTGATCCCCAAACGCAGATCACCAAACCTATCCTACGAGGAATCTCTGCGTGCATTCAAATCACTGACCTTTCTGCCAGGAGTTGAGCACTTTGTCAGCTGCACCACTCAGGGACTGTTGAAATGTAAGAGGGTACATTGTCAAACCAATTATAGTAGAGGTGGTTAGGTTAAAATGCAATTCCTTAGCTTTTGGGGATTTTTCCCCTCAAAATTCTATTATTGGGAGTTCATACAGATATCGTGTCAGTCCATCATTCAGCCTTAGTATTGGATCTCCATTTTGACCCATTTTAAAGTTGTTTAAGTTTTTAATATCTTCTACTTTATTTCTACTGATATTTTTCTGATTTATCTAGCCACTGCTATTAGTTACTTTCCCCTCTTGTTTGTGTTTTGTATGATGTTCTGTATATGTAATCAGGAGTGGTAAATCTATTGAGCTAGTAACAGGACTGATAATTGCCCAGCAGCATGGAAGGAAGATGTAAGGTAAGGGGGGACTGGGAAAAATGAGTACACGAAGAACATGTTCTGAAATTGATTGTGATCTTGGCCATTTGAGAATATTTGATGAAAGTATAAGATCAAGTAAAGAACAAATGAAACTGGAAAGGTTTGCTTTAACTCAATCTTTATAACCAACTAAATCATAATCCCTCTTTTTTTGTTTCATTCACCTAATTAAGAGCAAAAAAGTCTTAAAATAAGTTTTTGTGGTGAATAAAACAAAAACCATGGGATGTACTGAATACAAGGATGTACAGGTGACTGGGTGATGCAAATATTTCCTTTGGCTGCAAGCATAGGGGTCAGTAATTTGAATCCCCCAGTGTTACGACCCCGTGGAGTTCTTCTCATTTGTAGCACATGTATGGGGATGGACAGGAGTCAGAATTGATTCCATGACAGCAGGTTTTGGGGGATTTTTAAAAAATAAGTTCTTTCAAGGTGTTTAAGAGTCTGGGTTGTGTAATGGGCTATGCATTCAGCTGCTAATGCAGGGTTTTCAGTTTGAAACCACCAGTCACTCCTCAGGATAGAGATGAGGCTCCGCTCCTCTAAGGATGCACAGCCTCAGAAAGCCACAGCGGCAGTCCTCTCTGTGCTATAACATCAGTATGAGTTGGTATCAACTCAATGGCAGTGGGTCTGTTTTGTTGGTTTTTTTTTACAATGTGTGTTCACAGAGAAGATGAAAACAATGAAAGAGCAAAGAGCTTCATGTACACATATTATAGAACATGAAAAGTCACAGAAGTCTAGTACAGTCTCATGTTTGTTCAACAGCATTTATCTACTACCTACTACAAGACTGATATTTGAAATGCAAACGTAAAGACATAAAGTACACACTGAATCTAACCCAGGGCTAAAAGATGGGGCCCTGACAGGACAGAGTAGAATTGCCCCACAGGGTTTTCAAGGGTGCAGATCTTCATGGAACTGGACTGCCTGTGGAGCAACTGGTAGATTTAGATCCTGACCAGTTGGTTAGCATCCAAATGAGTCAATCACTTGCAACCAGGACTTCTTTGAAAGAAGTCAATAGGCTGCATCAATCAAGTAATAATAGTTTTGGTAAATGCTTTGAAATGTACAATACTGAGTGATATTATCAAGTTACTATAGGTGGTGAGAAGATGCAACTTTATATAGACTAAACAAATGATTCGTCAACCAGCCCTGTTTGGAAGAAGGAAGAGAAAACACGTTTACTGGAAGTAGCAAGAGGAAGCTTTGTAGAGAAAGTAGATCTTCAGCAAGACTCTAAAGAATGGAGATATTTTGATCAAACAATTGCGGGGATACAAATTGCAAATTCAATCATGGCCATGGCGATAGGAGAGAACCACAGTTCCATTTCTCCAGGTGTAAGGATCATTTATACGTTGGAAGGAGAGAAGAGTTCCTGGGTGAAGTTGATGGTTCAAACCAGGCCAGAGGCACCTTGAAATACCAACGCGGTGGTCCGCTGCTGAAAGGTCACAGCTGTGAAAACTCCATGGAGCGTTTCTGACATGCGCAGAGTAATCCCAAGTCAGCATGAACTCCGACACAACCAAGATCAAAAACATAGATGGGTTGCATGAATGTCACATAGGGAGAAGTAGATAGAAAGCATGTAAACCACCTCAAAAAACCTGACGACATCACTCTGTGTTTTACCCTTTAAACCTCTTACCAACGCTATGAACATTTGACTTATGAGTCCTATTTACTGCTTTAAAGGGAATCCTGGTGGCAAATGCTTAAATCATTTAAAATATTAAAATTGAACAAGAGACTTAATATTCTGTCATCTAAAAAATAGTTTACTCAAAGGGATGTATGCATAACAGCAGGTCAAGAATGGAGACAAACGACTTTCTTAAGAAATCATGACAGAAAAATAGAAATGGGGAACAAAAATCAAGACAGAAGCTAGGGAGTATCTTGAATTTGACTCGATTGAGCCTGAGGGTACATTGGGTCGTCTGTCCAGTAGTGTGAGAATTGAGAACTCACATAGGAGGACTAGAAAATAGATAGTATTTCTTCCTTACAGAATTCAGAGTGAAAACTACAATCTTCCTTTCCGGGGGCCCAGAGTATTGCATCCAGGTGCAAGACAAGGACAAGGTGGAATTTTGTAGGACAGCACGTCCATATGAACGGCAAGTAGATCTCAACTTTCCCGGGCACTGAATTTTTATTGGTTGATTGAAAAAATGTCGCCAACGTATTAGTGCCAGAAAACGCAGGATTTTTATCATGGGGGATCAAATGGGACTTGGTCAGGAGTGGCAAGAAGCAATTGTGGCTGCTAAGAGACCCGAGTACAAAATACCAAAGGGTTTTTATCACAAGGTACCACAGGGACAGGACTTGGGGTCATATTAAAGCACAACTGTTGAGAGACCACGTGGCATCAAATTAACAAAAGCTCTGAAATTCAATCACTGAGGTTGAGTATTTCAACTGTTTCATAACTGTCACTAGAAACAACCATTTGGGGAAAATATGAATGGAACATTAGATTCTTTGAATGGAAGTGATGCATATCCAAAGAGAACATCCTGATAGCTTAGTGATCACACACCTAGATGCTAACCACATCCAGCAGTTGGACAGCACCATCCATTCCTCTGGAGAAAGAAGACACTCACAGTCTCGCAAATTCACAGGGGCAGTTCTACCATGTCCTTTTGGGTCGCTACGAGTCAGAATGGTCTTGATGTCGGTTCGAAGTGAGAGGTTATAGGAGAGAACGTGATGACTGTCACTTCCTTCCCAAAGTTTTTACAGCCTCTTGGATATCTTTATTCCTCAATGTGTAGATTATGGGATTGAGCATGGGTGTTACAACACTATACAAGACTGAGATCAGTCTGTCTTTCTCCAGGGAGTACGTTGAGATGGGCCGTGCATATGTGAAAATAGCACTGCCGTAGTAGAGAAGGACAATCAGCAGATGAGATGCACATCAATAACTTATGACAAGGCCAAAATGAAAAGAAATAAATGATGTAGTTATAGGACTTCCACATGCCGAAGTCAAGGAAACAACAAGAATTAAAGAAATTCCATAAACAAAATAACTCAGCATAGAAATTTAAGCAGAACAAATCAATTGCCAACACTTAATTGGGGGCACAACAAAATGACCCTCATAAATTCATACCTGTGAATAATCACACTGAATGAAAATGGTTTAAATATCCCAGTAGAGACAGAGAGTGGCAGAATAGATTGAAAACATCACTAACGAACATATTGTCTACAGCAGACAAGAACTTAGAACCAAGGACATAAATAAAAGAATGGAAAAAAATACACCAAGCATACAATAACTTTAAAAAGGGAGTGGTAATATTTAGTTCTGTTAGAATAATTTCAAGAATAATCCTCTATTAAAAAACAGAAAGGCATTACATTAAAAGTTCAGTCCACCAACAGGACAAAAGAATAAGAATAAATAAAAGAATAAGAATAAATGCACCAAGAGACAAGGCTGCAAAATAGATGAAAGCACCTCTAAATGGTTTGAAAAGAAGAAAAGGCAGTCTGCAGCAACAGCAGGTCATTTCAAGAAACTACTTTGGGTGAAAGCCAGAACAATTAGAAACTCAAAGGTACAAAATATCTTAATGCCAGCTCAATCTCTCAGACACATAGAGCGCACTCCACCCAGCACAGCAAAGTGCACATTCTTTTTCAATGCATATGGATCATCCTCCAGAACAGAACACACCTTAGGCCACAAAGCAACCTTCAATAAATTCCAAAACATAGAAAGAAACAAAACATTTCCTCTGAAGCACTATAAAAATATAAATCAATAGCAGGAAAATCAAGGGGTGGGGTGGGGAATCAAATGCATGGAAACTGAATAATAATACCATGCTTAAAAAATATTGAGTAAAAGACAGCATTTTAAAATTCCCAAGATCAAATGGGAATGAAAATACTATTACAGAATTTTGGACAGAGCCAAAGCAGAGCCAATATGCAAATATATAGAAATAAATGCACACACAACACAAAAGTGTGGGGGAGAATTAAAAAAAAACACAAACAACTGTTCCTACAACTCAAATAAATAATCCCTGCAAAAAATCTCACAATCACTAGAAAAAAGAATAAAGTGTAGGGAAGAAATACATGAAGAAGAGGGCAACAAACAAACAAGCAAAAACAATTACAAGATCAAGATCAAGATCATTAATTAGTTCCTTGAAAGAATCAATAAAATCCACACACATTGACAAAAGAAAGGCTGGAGAAGAATCAGATAACCCAGCAAATCTGCCACGAGATGGGTGACATTATAACCGAACCAACTAAAATACAGGAATACCAACTGAAATCCAATATGAAAAACTGGATTTTAACAAATTTAATGGCTAAAGAAAAGGGATACCTTTCCAGAAACAAATTGCCTATCTAAACTAGTACAAAACTGAACTACAGAAATAGAATGGACTCAAAGCAAACACGCAAATACAGACTGGGACGGCTTTGCTGGGGAATTCTAACACTCAGAGGAAACCTCACACTGGCAACATCAAACAATTCCAGAGCCTAGAAATGAAAGAAATATCCCAAATGAATTATTTGAAGCTAGTATAATCCATTAGCAAAGCCAGTGTAATCAATTAATATAACCTATTAGCAAAAGCTTTCTACTCCTGTAACGATTTATTATCTTGGAAACCCACAGAGGCAGTTTAACCCTAACGTGTAGGGTCACTACAAGTCATAATAGACTTGATGGCATTGAGTTTTATCTTGGATTAGAAAAGCTAAGCAAACATCCCCCACACACTCCCAAAATATAGACCAATATCCTTCATAAGTACTGGTGGAAATTTCTCAACAAATTCCAGCCAAATGTTTGGAGAATGATGAGGAGTTCATTGGAATATACAAATGTGTTTTATACAATTACTCCTAGTGATCCACTTGCAGCATTTCTGCTTCCTGTTACAGCAACCCTGTGTTCCTCAGGCCTGGAAGTCCTGGTCCCGAAGGAAGGAAAGCTCCCACCTGGAAACGCAGTACAGACTCCACTGAACTGGCAGCTGAGAATGCCCCCTGGCCACTTTGGGCTTCTCATGCCTTTGGAATAACAGGTCAGGAAGAGTGTCCCTGTACTAAGTTGTGTGATTGATCCTGATTACCAAGGAGAAATTGGTCTGGTGTTACATAATGGAGGTAAAGAGGAATATGTCTGGAATCCAGGAGATCCCATAGGCCGACTCTTAGTGCTACCATGTCCTGTTGTTTAGGATTGTGATAAGAGTTGTATGAGCCCTTAATAAAATTATTTTTAGAAAAAGTTTCCAGACAATAGAATTCAATAGCTTATCCAAAAAAAGTACAAAATGCCATCATGTCCAAGTGGTACTTATAAATAAAACAAAAGAACCACACAATCATTTTAATTCATGCAGAAAAGGCATTTAGTAAAGTCCAGCACCCATTACTCATAAAAATTCTGGGGAAAATAAGAACAGAAGGGAAATTATCCAACACAATAAAGGATATTTATATACAAACAACAGTAAAACTTAGTCTTGCTAAGACTTAAAAATTCCCTGTAGAACAGAAACAAGACAAGAGTGCCCTCTAGCATTTCTTAAATTGAACATTATATTGTAATTCTCAACTATAGCAGTAAGGCCAGAAATATAAAAGAATATTCAAACTAGTAAGGAAGAAGTAGAACTATCTATATCCACAGCTGATATAGGAAAGCTATGTAAGAAAGCTACCGGAACTAATAGAAATATTCAGCAAAATAGCACAACATTCAAAAACCAGTTGGCTTCCTTTTGATCCCTGAGATCTGCAGCGAAAAAAAAAAAACCAGAGACAGGGCTACAAATGCACTTTATCGTGCATTATGGGCATAACCTTTGAATTGCCAAGTAGAAAAGCTCTTAACTGCCAAAAAGGGCATAGTAAAAAATAATTTTTCCTGAAAAGGGAGCATTAGACTAAATAAGTTTGGGGACCTATGTCTACACCACAAAGAGGACTTCTCAAAGGAAATCAAGAAAATGACAACAATTATACTAGTCTCACCAGAGATAAAATAGTTAGGAATAAATTTAGCCAGGGATGTAAATGATCCATATTTAAAGATATATTAAACATCATTAAACTATTAAAACTACAAGAAACAAAAAGAGGTTCACATAAATAAATTTTTGAAAAAACATAGCACACTTATATACATATAACAAGAATTACATTACAAAAATGTGGATATTACCCAAGGCAATCTATAGCTGTGGTGCAATCCTGATGCAACCTCTGACAGGACTCTGTCATGGGATGGAAAAACTAATTGACAATTTTATATGGAAAGGAAAGAGTTTCAAAGTAAGTAAGATATTATCGAAGAGAAAAAACAGAGTAGAAGATCTCATCCTACCAGATCTCAGAACCTAGTGTACAAACACGTTGGTCAAAGAAATCTCATACGGATACAAAGACAGATACAAACCAGTGAAAGAAATTTGAGACCCCAGAAGTAAGTCCATACACCAAAGGACAATTCATCCTCAACTTCCCCATGACAGGGGGGCGAGGGAATCTCTTCAACAAATCTCATGGGCAAAACTGAACAGCTATCTATAGAAATATGAAATTGGACCCATATCTCACACCATACTCAAAGATTAATTTAAAATGTAGCAAAGATTTTTTAAAATCATTTTATTGAGGGCTCATACAACTCTTATCACAACCCATCCATCGATACATTGCTCAAGCACATTTATACATAGGTTGCCATCATCATTCTCACATTTGCTTTCTACTTGAGCCGTTGGTATGACCTCCTTATTATTCCTCTCCCTCCCCACTCCCCTATCCCCCATGAACCCTTGATAAATTTATAAATTATTATTATTTTGTCATATCTTACACTGTCCTATGTCTCCCTTCACCCACTTCTCCACCACTGTCCATTCCCCAGGATGGAAGTTACATGTAGATCCTTGCAATCTGTTCCCACTTTATCCCTCACCTTCCCTCCACCCTCTCGGTATTGCCACTGTCACCACTGGTCCTGAGGGGTTCATCTGTCCTGGATTCCCTGTGTTTCCACTTCCTATCTATACAGTGTACATCCTCTGGTCCAGCCGGATTTGTGAGGTAGAATTGGGATCATGGTAGTGGGGGGTGGGGTTGGAGGAAGCATTCAAGAACTAGAGGAAAATTTTATGTTTCATCTTGCTACACTGAACCCTGATTGGCTCCTCTCCTCCCCGCGGACCTTCTGCAAGGGGATGTCCAATTTCCCACATATGGGCCCAGGGTCCCCAATCCACACTCCCCCTCATTCAAAATGGTGTGATTTTTTTTGTCTTTGAAGCCTGATACCTGATCCCTTCAATGCCTGGTGTGCTTCTTCCATGGGGGCTTTGTTGTTTCTCAGTTAGATGGCCACTTGTTAATATTCCAGCCTATAGGACCCCAGATTCTATATCTTTTGACAGCCGGGTACCATCTGCTTTCTTCACCACATTTGCTCATGCACCCATTTTGCCTTCAGTGATCTTGTAAGGGTAGGCTGGTGTGCTTCTTCTATGTGGGCGTTGTTGCTTGTCAGCTAGATGGCCACCTGTTTATCTTCCCGATCATTAGCCATAAGAGAAATGCAAATTAAAACAACAATGAGATACACATTACACTCTCAAAGATAGCCCAATTCAAAAAATCAGAAAATAACAAGTGTTGGAGGGGCTGTGCGGAGCTAGGAACTCTCATCCACTGCTGGTGGAACTGTAGGTATGTATAGCCAATATGGAAATCAATCAGGTGATATCTAAAGCAGATGGAAATCAAGTTACCATATGACCCAGGAATCCCCCTACTGGGCATATATCCAGAAGAGGCAAGAAACAAGCCATGGCCAGACATCTGTGCCCCAGTGTTCATCGCGGCACAGTTCACAATTACAAGGAGTTGGAAACAACCCAAATTTCCATTAACTGGCAAGTGGATTACAAAATTGTGGTACATACATAAAATGGAATGCTCCACATTGCTAAAAAGAAGTGATGGACATAAGAAGCGCATCGTCACATGGTCACAACTGGATGAAAGTTTGCTAAGCAAACGAAGCCAAGCACAAAAGGACTAGTACAACATGGAGTCCGCTGAGGTAAGCTTTAAAAAAATTGCCAAAGGGGCATAGGGAAAAAGCTACTGTATACAAATATTCATGGGGTGAGGAACAGGTAGTATGACAGGGCCAGACTAAATTCAGGGATACATATGGTAGACAACTATAAAGAGAGGTGGATGGGGAAGGAAACAAATTAAAAAGAAAGGGGTAGCGGGGGAACAGAGCACTAATCCACA
This sequence comes from Tenrec ecaudatus, assembly GCF_050624435.1. Lineage (NCBI taxonomy): Eukaryota > Metazoa > Chordata > Mammalia > Afrosoricida > Tenrecidae > Tenrec > Tenrec ecaudatus. The sequence goes on from NC_134530.1 coordinate 307,773,454, forward strand.
AAGGGTAGGGTATTGATTATATCTCGACAGGGAAAGAGGGATCACAATTCAACCCGGTGCTCCAAGATGTGAATGCAACATGCCAGTATGGAGCAGGGAACTAGTGGAGAGGTCTGAGGGGTCATCCCCAATCCCAACTATTTGGACACCTACCCTTCCTGCCAGAAGAATTTACTTTAGAGGACAGCACTGAAGCTGCAGCTCAGGGAGAGGGAAATGTCTGATCAGAGCAAATAGGAACAAATGAAGGGAGAGGAAGAGAGAGTTGGGCATATCCTGGCCCACCAGAGCAGTCAATCCACAGAAGACCATATGGCCAGCCCCAGTATATAAGACACGACATCCTTCACTGACCCATAACCCTACAGGGGACAACACTGGAGATACAGTATGAGAACTGTGCCTGCTCTGATCCCACCACACACAGGTAAAACACTAAGGGCGTGCACCAGAAAAGCAAGGTGAACAGAGCAACAAGGTCCCCAGGGAATACCTAAAAATGGACTTTGGGGCCAGGCCTTCACACCCTATCACAACTCCACCAGAAAACACTCCTAAAGGCCAACAAACAATCCTTGAACTAATTACAGGCTTTTCTCTTGTTGCTGCTGCTGTTTGTCATTAGTTTTTTGTTGTTCCTGGTGATGTTTTTTTTTCCTTTGTTGCTGTTTTGCTCTGTCCTTTTTCTGTGCATGTTATTATCTCCGTAGGTCTGTCTAATTAAGATAGACTGTATGAACAATCTGGAGCAGAAAAAAAAGTGGGACCAACGGCTCCAGGGGACATGAGAGAGAGGGAGGTGGGGGTAAAGGAAGTGGTGTCAACAAACCCAGGGACAAGGGAACAACAAGTGATCCAAATCAGTGGTGAGGAGGGTGTAGGAGGTCTGATAGGGCATGACCAAGGGTAATGTAACGGACAGGAAATACTGAAACCAAAATGAAGGCTGAGCACGATAGTGGGACAAGAGGAAAATCAAAGGAAATAGAGGAAAGAGCTAGGAGGCAAAGGGCATTTATAGAGGTCTAAATAAAGGAATGTGCATAGGTAAATATATTTATATATGAGAATGGGGAAATAGATCTGTGTTCATATATTTATAGTTTAGAATTAAGGTAGCAGATGGACATTGGGCCTCTACTCAAGTACTCCCTCAATGCAAGAATACTTTCTTTCATTAAACTGGCATTTCATGATGCTCACCTTCCAAACATGATTGCTGAAGACAAAGCAGGTGCATAAACAAAAGCAGTAAAGAAAGCTGATGGTGCCCAGCTATCAAAAGGTATAGTGTCTGGGACCTTAATGGCTTGAAGGTAAATAAGCAGCCATGTAGCTCAGAAGCAACAAAGCCCACATGGAAGAAGCACATTAGCCTGTGTGATCATGAGATGTTGAATCGATCAGGTTTCAGGCATCAAATCATTGTGAATGAGGGGGAGTGCAGAATGGGGACCCAAGGCGCATCTGTAGGCAACTGGACATCCCCTGACAGAAGGGTCGTAGGCAGGAAACCGGCCAGTCAGTGTGCAGTGTGGCAATGATGAAACATACAACTTTCTTCTAGTGCTTATATGCTTCTCCCACCCCACTATCATGATCCCAATTCTGCCTTACAAATCTGGCTAGACTGGAGTATGAACACTGGTACAGATAGGAATTGGAAACACAGGTAATCCAGAACAGATGATCTCTTCACTACCAGTGGTGAGAGTGGTGATGCCAGGAGGGTGGAAGGAAGGTGGGGTAGAAAGGGGGAACTGATTACAAGGATCAACATATAACCTCCTCCCTGGGTGATGGACAACAGACAACTAGGTGAAGGGAAACGTTGAACATTATATGATATGACAAAATAATAATAAGTTATAAATTATCAAGGGTTCAAAGAGGGAGAGGGAGTGAAGAGGGAGAGAAAGATGAGGAGCTGATAACAAGGGCTAAAGCAGAAAGCAAAGGTTTTTAAAATGATGATTGCAACAAATGTACAAATGTGCATGACACAATGGATGGATGTATGGATTATGATAAGAGTTGTACCAGACACCAATAAAATGATTTTTTAAAGAAATTGATTGTGGTAGCTATTGTACAATATAGCTTGATCTGAATGAATTATGGAACAGTATGATATCAGTATTAACTTCCCAAATGGTTTTGAAAAAAAGAAACTAGGCACAAAAGAGTGTATCTCCTGTGATTCCACATGTACGACATTCTGGAGCAGCCAATATTAGACATTGAACCAACCAGACTCATTGCCCTCAAGTGGATTCTGACTTACATCAATCTCATAGGACAGACTAGAATTCCCTCATCACGTTTCTTAGTAGTATTTTTGGAACTATACTGCCACACCTTTCTATCAGAGAACAGCCAATGTTCCAACTACTGACCTTGTAGTTGGTAGCCAATCATTTCATCGCTGCACCATGAGGGTCCCTTAAAGTCTACCTATCGTGATACAAAGCTGCAATGTGGTTGTTTAGGGAGGAGTGGGGAGGTGCGTTAGAAGAAGGCACAGGTGACCTTTACAGAGTGATGGATATTCTTTGTCTGGATTAGTGGGGTAGTTAAATAAAGCCATCAAGTCTTCATCAGAGAGCCCATTTCAATTATGTGTGTCCTTGTATAAAATTTAAATCTCAAGGAAGTAGTCATTTCCAGTTGTTGTTAATGGTGACTTATAATGACGCCATGTGAGCAAACCATATAGTTTCAAGGGTTTGATCCCCAAACGCAGATCACCAAACCTATCCTACGAGGAATCTCTGCGTGCATTCAAATCACTGACCTTTCTGCCAGGAGTTGAGCACTTTGTCAGCTGCACCACTCAGGGACTGTTGAAATGTAAGAGGGTACATTGTCAAACCAATTATAGTAGAAGTGGTTAGGTTAAAATGTAATTCCTTAGCTTTGGGGTTTTTTCCCCTCAAAATTCTATTATTGGGAGTTCATACAGATATCGTGTCAGTCCATCATTCAGCCTTAGCATTGGATCTCCATTTTGACCCATTTTAAAGTTGTTTAAGTTTTTAATATCTTCTGCTTTATTTCTACTGATATTTTTCTGATTTATCTAGCCACTGCTATTAGGTATTTCCTCCTCTTGTTTGTGTTTTGTATGATGTTCTGTATATGTAATCAGGAGTGGTAAATCTATTGAGCTAGTATCAGGACTGATAATTGCCCAGCAGCATGGAAGGAAGGTGTAAGGTAAGGGGGGACTGGGAAAAATGAGTACAAGAACATGTTCTGAAATTGATTGTGATCTTGGCCATTTGAGAATATTTTTTGAAAGTATAAGATCAAGTAAAGAACAAATGAAACTGGAAAGGTTTGCTTTAACTCAATCTTTATAACCAACTAAATCATAATCCCTCTTTTTTTGTTTCATTCACCTAATTAAGAGCAAAAAAGTCTTAAAATAAGTTTTTGTGGCGAATAAAACAAATGTACTGAATACAAAGATGTACAGGTGACTGGGTGATGCAAACATTTCCTTTGGCTGCAAGCATAGGGGTCAGTAATTTGAATCCCCCAGTGTTACGACCCCGTGGAGTTCTTCTCATTTGTAGCACATGCATGGGGATGGACAGGAGTCAGAATTGATTCCATGACAGCAGGTTTTGGGGGATTTTTAAAAAATAAGTTCTTTCAAGGTGTTTAAGAGTCTGGGTTGTGTAATGGGCTATGCATTCAGCTGCTAATGCAGGGTTTTCAGTTTGAAACCACCAGTCACTCCTCAGGATAGAGATGAGGCTCCGCTCCTCTAAGGATGCACAGCCTCAGAAAGCCACAGCGGCAGTCCTCTCTGTGCTATAACATCAGTATGAGTTGGTATCAACTCAATGGCAGTGGGTCTGTTTTGTTGGTTTTTTTTTACAATGTGTGTTCACAGAGAAGATGAAAACAATGAAAGAGCAAAGAGCTTCATGTACACATATTATAGAACATGAAAAGTCACAGAAGTCTAGTACAGTCTCATGTTTGTTCAACAGCATTTATCTACTACCTACTACAAGCCTGATATTTGAAATGCAAATGTAAAGACATAAAGTACACACTGAATCTAACCCAGGGCTAAAAGATGGGGCCCTGACAGGACAGAGTAGAATTGCCCCACAGGGTTTTCAAGGGTGCAGATCTTCATGGAACTGGACTGCCTGTGGAGCAACTGGTAGATTTAGATCCTGACCAGTTGGTTAGCATCCAAATGAGTCAATCACTTGCAACCAGGACTTCTTTGAAAGAAGTCAATAGGCTGCATCAATCAAGTAATAATAGCTTTGGTAAATGCTTTGAAATGTACAATACTGAGTGATATTATCAAGTTACTATAGGTGGTGAGAAGATGCAACTTTATATAGACTAAACAAATGATTCGTCAACCAGCCCTGTTTGGAAGAAGGAAGAGAAAACACGTTTACTGGAAGTAGCAAGAGGAAGCTTTGTAGAGAAAGTAGATCTTCAGCAAGACTCTAAAGAATGGAGATATTTTGATCAAACAATTGCGGGGATACAAATTGCAAATTCAATCATGGCCATGGCGATAGGAGAGAACCACAGTTCCATTTCTCCAGGTGTAAGGATCATTTATACGTTGGAAGGAGAGAAGAGTTCCTGGGTGAAGTTGATGGTTCAAACCAGGCCAGAGGCACCTTGAAATACCAACGCGGTGGTCCGCTGCTGAAAGGTCACAGCTGTGAAAACTCCATGGAGCGTTTCTGACATGCGCAGAGTAATCCCAAGTCAGCATGAACTCCGACACAACCAAGATCAAAAACATAGATGGGTTGCATGAATGTCACATAGGGAGAAGTAGATAGAAAGCATGTAAACCACCTCAAACAACCTGACGACATCACTCTGTGTTTTACCCTTTAAACCTCTTACCAACGCTATGAACATTTGACTTATGAGTCCTATTTACTGCTTTAAAGGGAATCCTGGTGGCAAATGCTTAAATCATTTAAAAATATTAAAATTGAACAAGAGACTTAATATTCTGTCATCTAAAAAATAGTTTACTCAAAGGGATGTATGCATAACAGCAGGTCAAGAATGGAGACAAACGACTTTCTTAAGAAATCATGACATAAAAATAGAAATGGGGAACAAAAATCAAGACAGAAGCTAGGGAGTATCTTGAATTTGACTCGATTGAGCCTGAGGGTACATTGGGTCGTCTGTCCAGTAGTGTGAGAATTGAGAACTCACATAGGAGGACTAGAAAATAGATAGTATTTCTTCCTTACAGAATTCAGAGTGAAAACTACATTCTTCCTATCCGGGGGCCCAGAGTATTGCATCCAGGTGCAAGACAAGGACAAGGTGGAATTTTGTAGGACAGCACGTCCATATGAACGGCAAGTAGATCTCAACTTTCCCGGGCACTGAATTTTTATTGGTTGATTGAAAAAATGTCGCCAACGTATTAGTGCCAGAAAACGCAGGATTTTTATCATGGGGGATCAAATGGGACTTGGTCAGGAGTGGCAAGAAGCAATTGTGGCTGCTAAGAGACCCGAGTACAAAATACCAAAGGGTTTTTATCACAAGGTACCACAGGGACAGGACTTGGGGTCATATTAAAGCACAACTGTTGAGAGACCACGTGGCATCAAATTAACAAAAGCTCTGAAATTCAATCACTGAGGTTGAGTATTTCAACTGTTTCATAACTGTCACTAGAAACAACCATTTGGGGAAAATATGAATGGAACATTAGATTCTTTGAATGGAAGTGATGCATATCCAAAGAGAACATCCTGATAGCTTAGTGATCACACACCTAGATGGTAACCACAGCCAGCAGTTGGACAGCACCATCCATTCCTCTGGAGAAAGAAGACACTCACAGTCTCGCAAATTCACAGGGGCAGTTCTACCATGTCCTTTTGGGTCGCTACGAGTCAGAATGGCCTTGATGGCGGTGAGAAGTGAGAGGTTATAGGAGAGAACGTGATGACTGGCACTTCCTTCCCAAAGTTTTTACAGCCTCTTGGATATCTTTATTCCTCAATGTGTAGATTATGGGATTGAGCATGGGCGTTACAACACTATACAATACTGAGATCAGTCTGTCTTTCTCCAGGGAGTACGTCGAGATGGGCCGTACATATGTGAAAATAGCACTGCCGTAGTAGAGAAGGACAATCAGCAGATGAGATGCACATGTGGAAAAGGCCTTCTTCCTCCCCTCGGAAGAGCGGATTTTCAAGATGGTGGAGATTATGTAGAGATAGGAGAGGATGATGCACAAGAAAGGGGTCCAACCGATAAACACACCAATGGAGAGCAATGCCAGCTCGTTGACTGATGTGTCCCCACAGGACAAGATCAGCAAAGGGGGGATGTCACAGAAGAAATAGTTTATCTGGTTGTTGCCACAGAAGGGAAGACGAAAGGTCAGTGCTGTGTGCACCACTGAGTTGAGGAAACCACCGGTCCAGCAAGAGGCAGCTAACTGGTTGTACAGTATTTTGTTCATGATAACCGAGTATCTCAAAGGCTTGCAGATGGCAATGTAGCGGTCATATGCCATGGCCGCCAAGAGGAGACACTCTGACCCCACAAAGAAAATGAATGCAAAAAGTTGAACCACGCATCCCCCATAGGAAATGCTTTTCTTCTGAGACAGCAGATGCACCATCATCTGGGGGACATTGGTGGTGGTGTAGCAGATGTCAAGAAAGGCCAAGTTCCCTAGGAAATAGTACATGGGTGTATGCAAGTGTGCATCCATTGCCGTCACTAACATAATGAAGATATTCCCGCCCAACGTGCAGACGTAAGTCAGAAGGAAGACAGTGAAGAGTAAAAACTGCAGATCATTTAGGTTGGAGAATCCCAAGATGATGAATTCTGATGGACCAGTTTGATTTTTAACTTCCATGATGTAGCCTGGTTTCCTTTTGGAAATTTGGGCCGAGGGAGGCAAAGAGCAGACAGAATAAGCATGCGGTACAGTAACAACGGGCTGCAAAACAGACAGTAGAAGGGTTACACATAAAACCATCGCCATCTACATGAGACTCGAAAGAAGTGAAACAGCAACCTTTCAAAACCCGTACCTGCTACCTACCACCAAACACAAGTAAATACATCCAACATTTCACCTCTCTCTCTCCTTCCCTCTAACTGACCCCAGCCTCTCCTCTTTTCTATCTACCTTTAGGAAGAGGCTTTACCGGGGATAATGTTCCCTTCTATCAGGTCCAAATCACAGCAACCGTGCTCTCTACAATACACTGAACCACCACCCAGTACTGCGACAACTTCAAACTCTAAAGTTTGAGCCCATCATTGCAGCCACCGTGTCAGGCCATCTTGTTCAGGGCCTTCCTCCTTTTTACTGCCCCTGCCCTTAACCTAACATGATGTCCTTTTGCAGGGATCGTTTTCAGGTCTCAAATATATGAGGTGAAACCTCTCTATCTTGGCCTCTAGGGACCAAACTGACTGTACTTCTCCTAAGACAGAATTGTGTGTTCTTTAGCAGTCTATAGCACTTTCAATGCTCCTCGCCAACACTGTAGTTCAAATGGATCAATTTTTTTTCCTATAGTTCAAATTCATCAATTTTTGTTTCCATCTTCCTTATTCAATGCCCAACTTTCACATGCACAAAAGGTCATTGAAAGTACAGTGGCTTTGGTCAGCTACACGTAAGTCCTCAAAGTAAAACCTTTGCTTTTGAATACTTTAAAGAGGCCCCATGTAGCAAATTTACCCGATACAATATACCTTTCCATCTCTTGATTGCTGCTTCCATGGGCAGTAATTATGGAGCAAAGCAAGATAAAATCAACTTCTATCTTTTCTCTGTTTATCATGATGCTACTTATTGGCCCAGTTGTAAGGATTTTAGTTTTCTTTGCATTGAATTGTAATCCTTGATCTTCATCAACAAGTGCTTCAGCTCCTCACTTTCAGCAAGCAAGGTTGTGTCACCTCCATATCACAGATTGTAAATAAGCCTTCCTCCCTTCCTAATAATAAAGTCTTCTTCATATCATCAAGCCTCTCTGATTGTTTGCTCAGCATACATATCGAATAAGTATAGTGGGGGGATACAACCTTGTCTCACACAGTTCCTGTTTATAAAACATGCAGTATTCCCTTGTTCTGTTCACAAAACTGCCTCTTGACCCATGTGCAGGTCCTGCATGAGCATGATGTCATGTTCTGGAATCCCCACATCTCAAGATTATCAATAATTTGTTGTGATCCACACAGTTAAATGCCTTTGAATAGTAGACGAAACATAAGTAAACATCTTTCTGGTGTTCTCTGCCTTGAGCCAAGATGCATCTGACATCAACAATGAGATCCCTGTTCCATGTCCTCTGCTGAATCATGCCTGAACCTCTAGCAACTTCCTGTCAGTGTACTGCTACAACTGTTACTACATGATCTTCAGCCAAAAATTAATCGGATGAGATATTAATAATGTTGTTGTTAGATGCCCTTTGGTCATCCCTGACCCACAAAGACAATATGCACAATCTTATGCTATCCTCACAATCATTCCTAGGCCTGAGTCCATCATGCAGGAAGTTATCAATCCATCTCATTGAGCGCCTTCCTTTTTTTCACTGCCTCTCCACTTTACCAAGCATGATGCCCTTCCCCAGGGACTGTCTTTCCGGACAATATGTCAAAAGTGTGTAGAGGAAGTCTTGCCATCCTTGCCTCTGAAGAGCAATCTGTCCCAACTTCTTCCAGTACTTACTGGTTTGTGCTTGTAGCTGCCCATGGTACTTTGGGAATTATTCTCTAGCACAGAAGTCAAATGCATTGATTGGTATTAATAATACTGTTCTATAACTTGAGCGATCTGTTGAGTGACCTTTCATTGGAACGGGTACAAATATGTATCTCTTCCAGTCAGTTGGTCAGTAGCGGCTTCCAAACTTCCTGGCATAGACAAGTGAGTGCTTCTAGTGCCTCATCAATTCTTAAAGCATTTAAATTGGTATCCCATCCATTCCTGGAACTTTGTTATTGTCTATTGCTTCCTGTGTAACCTGGTTCTCTTCCTTCAGTATTATCGGTTCTTGATCACAGGCTACCCCTTGAAATTGTGGAATGTCATTTTGTTATTCTTTGTAATGTGACTGTGTATTCTTTCCATCTTCTCTAGGTGTTTCCTGTATCATTCAATATTTTGCCCATAGAAACTTTCAAGATTGCAACTCAAGGCTTGAATTTTTATTGACATCTTTCAATTTAACCTACACTGAATGTGTTATCCCTTTTGGTTTTCTTTCACTAGGCCTTTGTACCTTTCATTATATTTTACTTTTCCTTTATATATTTTACTTTGAAATTCTTGTCAACTCTTTGACTTCATCTTTTATTCAATTTCTCTTAGCTACTGTACAATTAAGAGCAAGTTTCAGAGTCTCTTCTGATAGCCACCTTATATTTTCCTTTCTTTCCTGTCTTTTTAATAATCTTTTGCTTTGGGCTTCACATAGTAGCATTTTAATCACGTATTTTCCTATTTTTGCACTTAACTGTGGAATTCCAGGTTTCCTAATATTTCTTTTCCCAATGAGAGTTCTATAGGAATAATTTATCTCTTCTGTCCATATCAACTACAAATCACTTACCTTGAATGGTAACTCATAATATCAATATTGTTATCAGAAGATTAATAGCTTTCTTACAAAATGTCAAAAAGAATTAGGCAAAAAAAGAATGTGACCATCTCAATATGAGGTAATATCTCACTATCCTGACAAGGATAGTTTAAAGTTTTCAAATAGGTGCCCAGTTTGTTCTGTTTGTAAGCACATTTAGTTTTATTGTAACACAGCAACTAGTACACTTTTAAAGCTTAAAAGTGAGCATTTTCCTTTCCAGTAAAACAAGAAGAAACATTAAAAATAATCAGGATCAAAAATACAACATAGAATGTTAATTCCAAAGAGGATCCTGCAGGTTCTGCTGATTCTCCCATCGAGTGGCAGGGCTCAAGTCATCATTCAGAGAGAATTTTATTTTAAATGTGTCATCTTATACTGCAAGTATGTCCATTAAACATCACAATTAAACATGCCAAAGGAGAAATCATATTGTTAAAATGCTCACTTAACCCACCCAACATCTCAAACCCACCCTCTGCTGACATTCTGTTACCACCTTTCTAAAAGCTTTCCCCCCTTTTTTAAACAAGATAAACTAGACAGATACATGTTGGTAAATGCTAACTGTCCACATTGACATAGAGAGAGCAGGGTAATCTCTGAGCCCACTATACAGAGAAAGGAGGGGCGAAGCTAGAATTTGATGCACCACTACAACGAGAACCTAGCACCCTCCAGCTGCCAGCAGAGCCAAGGGAGCAGAGGGTTTTCTGTTTTCCCACCGAGCTTGGTGGTCTGTTGATTCCATAGTTTTTGTTGAGACAGGAATGGATAAAAACTAATTTGAAAACAACGGGGTAGAGATTCATTTCCACTGTATTCTGCACAAGGCATTCTTCCCCCACCCCCAAGTAAGTTGAGAACCATGGTGTAGAGAGAGAAAAGAGACCTAAAACATGGTGATTGAGCACAAGAGGAAGAAACAAAAACCAAAACTAAAACAAAAAAGACAGCAACTTGTTCCCAAGGACTGAAGAAAATTGAAAAAGGAAAGTTGGAATCCAACAATATTCCTCTAGTCATCTCCTTCATCCTCCTCTCCTTCCTCTTCCTCAGCATCATCTTCATTCTTCCCATTCATCTTCATCCCCCTTTTCATCAATGTCTTCTAAACCTTCTTCTTCTTCATCATCACCATCACCATCTTCTCCTTACCCAAAGAGTACGTTAATGGATGTGGCCAAGTATCCTCTTTGATGACCTCTCCCAACTCATCTGCACCTGCATCAGAATGGCCGGGACACCAGGTAAAGAAACCCCCTGGTTCTTTGTGCTGCTCTTCCTGCTGGCTCAGTTCTGTGTTTTGTCACAAGAGGTTTTGTCAAATCCTTTCCAGATTCCCATTTTATTTCAGTTGATATTGAAGATGAATCACCTCTCTCATTCAGATGAAATTCTTTGGGGAGAACTTTGTTTTCCAAGTAAGGATTTTTATCAAATGAAAAATCTACTCTGTAACCTGATTTAACATCTTCAAATTCTGTCACTTCAATTCTAGTCAGATAGTTCAGTGCCTCTTCATCCTCTTCCCCAAGCAAGGCAGACACTTGCGGATGGTTGACAAATGTTGTCTCCCCCAAAGTTGGGATTTGGGAATCCATTCTGACCACTTCTAAAAGAATGGTTGGCAGAGTTATATTTCTGTCCTACAAGAGGCTTTTCCATGGTGGGGGGGTGGATGAGGGGAGGGCGCCTCTCCTCCATCTCTTCTTGGCTTGCTCCCCCTCCTCCTGGCTAGCTTGCCCTCCCACTGTCTCCCCCTTGCTGGCGACAGAGCAGGGATGCAGGGTAGAGGGGAGGCGGCAGGGCTCCCTCACTCATGCTCTAAACTCTCCCGAGTTTGTTCTTTATAGACCGCTTCTGTAATTCCTAAACTGTTACAAAAATGAAAATTATGAGAGAATCTCTTTTGTTTCCCCCCCGATAATAGAGTGCCTTAGTTGATTTTTATTCCTGGGTAAAATTAATTGTGTTTGTTTTAGAAGCCTTGAAAAATACAGAATGGAAAATAAAGAGATTAAAAATCTTGAAAGTCTGAACTAGAGAAAATCTCTACTGTTTTAATAGTTCTATAGGTATATATACTCATATATTCAAAATAGGGGTCCAAATGTGTTTAATATTTTAACATGCTTCATTCTTAAGCACCATATTGTCAGCTCTTATATTTGGCAAAGTGGAGCCCTGCAGGTGTAGTGGTTACTCATTGGGTTAAGAACCTCATGGTCCGCAGTTCAGCTTTCAACTTCATAAACAGTCTCAGAAACCTACACACCGCATCACTGTGATTCGATAGCAATTAGTTTGAGTTTTCAAATGGCAATTAATGTACACCTGAAACATGATCATTAGTGATAGATAATGCTCATATGAGCCCAGCCAAACTTTCCTATACCAGTAAAACCAGTTACCCTAGAGTTGATTCCAATTCATGGAAATCCATGTATATCACATTAAGAGTGATCACTATAGGATTCTCAATGGCTGGAGTTTGGGGGAAGTAGGTTGCTAGACCTGTCTCCTACGATGACTACCAGGGAAATTGACCCTCCAATCTTTCAGTTAGTATCTGAGTGCTTAATTATTTGTGCTGAAAGTATAAATATTCATCCCCCTTACTGATGAACACTTGCAATGTCTCATTTATTAAATTTTGCGACTGTAAATTTCAGTAAAGGGTTTAATGCATTAGAATTCCTGAAATTTGGGTCAGGTTAGTGGAATTTTAACAAATTTCTCAGAAGGTCATCTGTCTTGAAAAGTCAAAAGCTGTTTAACTAATTCTGTGTCTTTGTGCCAAAATCACTGTAAATACTGCAGGCTGGGGTGGCATGGTCATCTCTGAGTTATTTCCATATAGCATCAAATTTACATGAACGCTATGACATCAGGCACAATGGTTTTCCCACCTTTGTATAGAGTGAAACACTGAGTCTCAGTGATAGAAAGGTCTGCCAGAGGTTCACCCTCAGAGAGAGAGGTGGGGGGGATGGGGAGTGGGGAGGAAGGGGGAGGGAGAGAGAAAGAGAGAGAGAGAGAGAGAGAGAGAGAGAGAGAGAGAGAGAGAGAGAGAGAGAGAGAGAGAGAATTTTAACTCTTCTATACACAAACCAAAACCTACTTCTATTCAGTTGATTATGCCTCATGGTGGCTCTATAGTATTTCCCAGGCTGCAAATATTTATAGGAGCAAATAACTTCACCTTTCTCCTGCAGAACCACTACTGACCCGGAACCACCCCAACACCAACTTTGCTATTAACAACAGTTCAATGTTTACCCAACACCGCCATCCCTTCCATGGGAGGGAACAATAAATATATATATTTAATATTGCGTGACTAAATGCTTACTTTCCCTTAACTACTAACACTAGAATGTTCTTTCAAACCCCTTATCTGAGTTTAAATAAAATTTGGTTAATAAATTGTAATTATTCTGATTAGGTTACAAACTTTCATGGGTTCTGTCCCTGGCTGCATATGGCAATTTGTTATTCTTACAGTACATTGATGGGTAAATCTAATCAGTACCGAGACTTAGATACATTTTTACTAATTGTTTCCCAGTATGCTTGCATATTTTTGGTCCAGGTATGCATAATTGAAATGCTCATGTTTGTACTCTTAAAAGATATGATTTTAGAGTTTAGTCAAGTAATTAAAATACCTGATAAAATTAGAATGGTCATAGTAACAACTCCTTGGTCTAAAATAGTCCAGCCTTAATTGAAGGAGAAATAATTTTGTGGTTTGATGCTATAAGATAAATTATAGAAGCTAATGAGATTGTTGCAACATAATAGAAAACATCGAATGTGGGCCATGTGCCTGATATCTATACAAAAAATACATATCATTGCAGATTCAGAGTTGCACATAGATTACACTTGAATTCCAAATTTGGATGGTTTCTTTAAATTTTTATTTGATTTTCTGTTCCCTTTTTTTGTGCATCATGGAAAGTTTCAGTGGAGAGAGGAAACATGATGGAGAAAGGTTTAAATTCCCATGACAAAAGAACTTCACCCTACCAGACAGCAATGAGAGGAGGCTTTGTGGTTGACGTGGACTCACTCAGGGGCTAATAGTAATGGGAAGCTATGGCAGGATGTCAGGTGTTCATGTTTGAGTTATGTAAAGGTCTCGCTGGAAAATGCATGGATTATGGATTGGAAGGGAGTAGGATGGACCAAGCTCATCCGGCGGAGGTGGTCTGGTCTGGGAAGATTTACAGCCTCAGAAACCCTGTATTGGGTCCCCATGAGTGAGATAATCCTCCCCTAAAGTGGGTGGCAGCACGTTAGACCTCAGAACAGAGTAAAGGGAGAGCAGCATCCTTTAGCCTCCCTTACTCACATTCAAAGGAATCCACTTTTGACACCTAGTCAAGTTTTTCTTACTCCATGAGCTTCCTCCTTCCTTCAAAGCATCCTTTGCTGTGTCCTGATCTGACGTGCAGCTATGTGATAAAGGGACCAAATGAAAAATTGGAAACAATTGACATGTTACCGTGCTAAGGCCATTTGCTCTACAATAGGAATATTTTTTCCCTTCAGATTAGGCCCTAAAAGGTGAGTCACCTGCAATCTCACTACCTGGGTGCTTTTTTCTCACCTCTCTTCTACTTGACAATACTCACTTTCTTCAAAGATAGGCACAAAATTCATCTTTCCCTTAATCACTCTCCCTTAATGAAAATTCTGTAGTTCTTTGTATATATATATATATATTAGCTGTGCCATTTAATAGGTAGCCTATGTATATCATTTATTTTGTTATAAAAGTGGTTATTGATCTTCAAGGATGTTTAACTGATCTAATTGGATATTCCTAAATCAATTGGCTCAACATTGCATGCAGACATTCCAGTAATTGCATATTAACAGATCAATAAATACTTGGATCTATAATGGTTTAACTTTTAAGAATGAAGCCCTACTGTGGTAATGTTAGACACAGTAGCAGATTTCCCAAGAAAAATTTCCTTTCCTTCCCTTCACTACAGAGTATAATGCTATAAAATTTGGGAAACCATACACATCCAATATATTATTTTTATATTTGTAGCCATCATCTATGTCACAGAGTCTAGCTCAATCTTACAAGATCATAAAATTAAGAAGTGGTAAAACTAAGAGTAAAAAAATAATTTATTCTGTTCTCAATCTGAAACTAAATCTACCAGGTGGTATTCAAAATATTCCACATAGTTGATCGCTGCCTCTTGTATGTATAGCATTAGGCCAAACTCAGAAAAGACTATGCATCAGACTTCACACACAAATCCAGAAAGAAAAAATAATAAATGGATCTTGCCCCATCTTACCCAATATCATGAAACCTGATAAAATATGTGGGTAGAAGGGGGAAGAGGAAGAGAGAACAGAAACATTTCAGGGATTGACAATGTAGTATGATTTCCAGAATCACTGTAAATAACCCAGAACAAAGGCTCCCAGAACATTAAGGAGTAAGATTGCCTTTCTTTTAAGGACATTTCCTTCTGAAGGAGCCAAACCCAAGCCAGACCCCTTTCTGTGGATCCACTCTGACCCATGACTACTCCATGTGTCACCGAGGAACTAAAGCTCCATAGGTCTGATGTGTGTGTGCGCGCACACGTGTGTGTTCCTGCAGAAGCAGGCTTGTTTACATAGCACCGCTACACAGGTTCAAGTCACTAACTTTGGATCAGTGCCAAAAATACAAGTCAGACTTTTGCGGTTGATTTTAACTCATCGCAACCCTATAGGACAGAGTAGAGCTCTATTAGTGAGTTTGCAAAGCTGAAAGCCCTTATAGAAGCAAACTGCCACAACTTTCCCCCAATGGGCCGCTGGTGGATTCGAACAATTAGCCTTTCAGTTAGCAGTAAAGAGCATAACCACTATGCCACCAAAGCTCCTAGAGAGGTAGAGGGTACAAGTAATAGCATTACATGGGGACCAGATCTGAAAAATCGGTGTTTCTTTATTAAAAAGTGTTCTTTGCTTAGAGGGCATTGGGTTTATGTTAATGGTGGTGGAATAATTGGAAAAGTGTATCACTAATAATTGTACAACATGATGAGTATAATCAATAGCGCTGGAGTATACATGTAGAAGTTGTTAAATTGGAAAGTGTTTTATTGTATGTTTTTATGCAACAATTTTTAAAAATTACATGAATAAGTATGAGTACAAGGAAGAATAAAAGGTTGTAAAAAATTTTAAATGTTCTAAAACTGATTGTGGTAATGATTGTACAACTCTTCCTGATATGACTGAACTATTGAATTCTTTATGTGGATCGAGTGCCAATAAAGGCATGAAAAGAAAAAAACGTGTTCTGAAAATTTAAATGGAGTTGAAAATGTGGAAATTATAGTAATCCTCCAATCTTTTGATTTTAAAGAAATTACACAGCAAATAAATAACATTAACATAAAAAAGGCTCAAGAGCTACTTTGAAAAAATACCAAATTCCCATGAAAAACTAAATCTACTGAAAAGGTCACTCAAGGAATTATTCTGATAGGATGCTTTTTAAAACAGTGGCATATTTGCCTCAGTAGAATATATTAGAAAATATCTATGTTTTGTTTACTAAAGATCCGGTCAACTAGCTGGTGACCATTCTAAATGACACGAGCACACTTCACGGCTACACACACTCAGCCTACTCTTTCCACCCAGCATGTGCAATGGACACCTGGATGCTCCTTCCCTTAAAGCCCCACAGGTCATCTATCGTCTCATCTCCCACTTACTTCTCTCATCTAAAGTGCAAGATATAGAAAATGCATTTCCAAGAGCAATGGAGCTTTAGCTAACAAGTAAAAAAAAAAAAAAGATAAAACCCGAACAAACCCAACTTACTCACTCTTTGATGTTAGAAAAGATAGCAAGAGATCAGAAGTTACCATTCAGACACTTAGAAGCTGATGTGAGTTTGTTTTTATGAACACAAGAAAGTGACAATAGCAGTCCCCAGAGAGTCCATGCCTGAGTCTCCCTAAGTGGGATGTCTTCTAGCAGAGTGCCAAACATCTCGACAACCCCTGAAGGCCAGTACATGGCACTTAAGTGGGCAAGAACCATGATCCGCCGATGCAGAAATCCCCTCACCTGGTGGGGCGTATCCAAGGCCCCTGGAGACACACCAGTGGGATTTGGAACACATTCCTGCCTTCTCATTCCTACCTCAAACCTCTGGGCATCAATTGTTCTCCAGTGCCTCTGTTGCCATCACACCTCTACTTCAGTGAGTCTTACATGTGGGTGAAACTGTTCTAGATGAACCCTGTCTTCTTAGCGCGCATCCTGCACATGAAAAACGTCCTGCTGGTCTTCAATTCCTTGCTAAGCTGCCACATCAGAGCCTAGTAATCCTTGGCCTCCAGAACTCCAGGACAGCAGTCAGATTCTCTGATTGTCATTTTCTCCCTCTAAGTTAAGTTCTGTAGGTGGGAAACTTTACTGCAATTCTTTTTCACTTAGAAATGCTCATCAAACACCACCTATCAGTCTCCTAAGTGTTCACTTATTTGAAAGTTATGCACCGCAAGCATCAGTTGACCGCCTCCTTGTGGTTGTTTGTGAATATTGAGAATAACTACATTGACTGCTAGCCTCTGAGGCTGCAGTGGACATGGAGAGAATGTGTGAACATTAAGAGAGACTTACTAAAGAGGAGCCCTGGTGGTTCTGTGCTGTGCTGTGATCAGCAAAGTCAGCAGTTCCAACTACCAGCTGCTCCATAAGAAAAAGAGGAGGCTTTCTACTCCGGAAACCCATAGGAGCAGCTCTACTCTGCCCTACAGAGTAGCTGTGAGTCAGAATCAACTCTATGGTAGTGAGTTTGAGAGAAGATCAACACTATTTTAAAGAGAGGGTTGTCAGACAGGGTAAGAGAAGACAAAATAATAATGTATACATTATCAAGGGATCATGTGGGAGGGGGGGACGAGGAGGGAGGGGGAAAATGAGGAACTGATGCCAGGGGCTTAAGTGGAGAGCAAATGTTTTGAGAATGATGAGGGCATTGGATGTACAAATGTGCTTTACATAATTGATGTATGTATGGATTGTGACAAGAGTTGTATGACCCCCTAATAAAATGATTAACAAAAGTTAAAATTGGCTCCGGGAAAAGTGTTTGGAGGTATTTTTCTCTAACCAAAATCACTCTTATTCCCTTGTCCTTGAGCCATTTCAAAGCAATTTAATACCCAATGCCACAGAAAACAAGTGGCATGTGTCTAAGAATGCTTATCATCCTGAGAAACGATAGCCAATGTAAGACTCTCACACTCTTGACCTGGAAGTGTTTCTGAGTCAGGTGAGACCTCTCTTGAAGGGAATATTTTCAGTTAAGGCCAGAATCCAAACCAGCTCTCAGCAAATTATTAATTATTGTAGCTGATCTTCAAAATCAAAATTATGCCATTCTTCATACAATAGGATGCATTTTTGCACAAAGGTTTCTTGTGTATCACTCATCTGAATATTGTCTACTTTGCTAATCTTATGCATTTTAATTTGTAGCTTATTGTTACCTTATTGTGCATAATTGGATTGCTAGCTATTCTGAACAACTCTTCCTCAGGAATATTTTTTCACCCCAATCATTTAGATTTCTTCTTCTATTATTCTGCCTATGTTTATGCATATTTTTAATTATGTTTATTGCAATATCAGTCATCATAAATGTTGATTTTCACAAATACCTCCTAGTATTCTGTCATCTCTTTAGTAACTTTTTGTATGGTGAGTTTCATTCAAATAAATCCTGAATTTTTCCACGATGAAATCCATTGGAATTGTGCAGTGTGAGGTTTGTTTAAAAATAATACCCACCTTGCCACCCAAAAAGAAGAAGTCTTTCCCCTTGGTGGACCACAAATATATTCCATTATCTACTTGTAGTTTTAAATCATTTTGCTAGCTGTAAGTAGGAATCTAATTTTCTTTTTTCTGCTAAACTTTAGTCATGCATATGTTGTCATTTATTACTAAATGTCACCACTTCTGGTGTGTTAGTCTGGGTTGCAACTACCCCGAGAAACAAATTCAGAGACACTCATATATGTATAAAATAGAGTTTCATATCAAAGAGCAATTGTAAGTTAAGAAAGCATCCCAGGCCTGTTCAAATCAAGCCAATATGTCTAATATCTGCCCATAAGTTCAATACTAGTCCATCAATCCCTCTTCAGACTCACATAGTCACATGCAATGATGCATTTGATGGCAGATGTGTGGATGCAAACTTTGTGGATCCAATAGCGGTGGAAGCATCTCAGCGCTGGTGTGGGCCTTCACACAGCTCCTCCAGTTCTTTGAGTGTGGCTCTTCAACAGAAAGGTGAAGCAGAATTAGGGGCTCTCACAGGTCTCAGAAAGTCTCTGCATGGCTTGTCAACAGGAAGATGAAGGCAGCGAGAGAGGAAGTTCCCAGAATCTTCAAGAGAAGGCCATGCCACAAGGAGGCATCACCAGGCTTTGGCCTGATTGACAGGCTAGACTCCACCCCAATACTCATTTATCAAGTTGACTTGAAATTATATAACTAGTACACTTGGTAGTGTCACATTTATCAAAAATTAAGATGATATATATGTATAAGCTCTATTTTCTAAAAAATTTACTGTCCAAGTCAATTCTGACTTATACTGACCTATAAGACAGACTGGACCTGCCCTTGTGTGTTTCTGAGACTATAAATATTTAGAGAAGCACCAGGCATCCTTTTTCTCCAGTAGAGTGACTGGTAAGTTTGAACTGCAGACCTTGTGGTTAGCAGCTGAAACCATAAGCCTTGACAACCAGGGCTACTTATAAATTCTATTAATCTTGTAATAGAACTTAATACCATTGAATCATTTCATCCTTTCATTTTTCTAAAAATTTTAGGGAGCATTATGAGGAATTTTAACTTTCACCAAATCTAAGAGTTTCAGTGCATTAAAGTTATAAATTATTTTAGGGAAAATGAAAAATTTCCGCAAGCCATTTTTGGGAACTAATCCAGTTATCACACCATTCCATAGTTCAACCATTGAAAGCAGCATTGTACAATCACGTCACAATCAGTTTCAAAAAATATTTTTTTGTTCCTTCTTGAACCTTTTGATATCAGCTCCCTCTTACCCATCCCCACCACCCCTGCCACATGCCTCAGAACCCTTCTTCTTGTTATGGTCTCTATACATTTACTTATCCTGGGCTTCATATGCTAAACATAGAAAATACATAACACAAAGTCCAGAAGGTAACCAATGTTAACAAAATACAACAGAGATAAACCTCAAAAAGGAAAAAGGAGGGAGAGAAAATATTTTAAAATCCACACACCAAGCTCTAAGTATATCCAAAGGGAGATGAAGTGAAAAAATGAACATATTTAAATGTTTCCTCAACCCAAGGAATTAGATGACTCAGTTGTTAATATATTTTTACCCTTAAAGAGTCAATATTTTTACATTGATATTTGTATCTATTGACTCTAAACATAATAAAACAATAGCATTAAAATAAATTATGTCATTATACCACATCACTATCGAACAACTTTGGTGAGTGGCTCTACTTTAAAAGCATCAGTCCTTCCTCACTTGTGTTCTAGGTGTCTTCCAATGTGAGATGTTCATCTTCTGGCACTTTATAAAATAATATTTTTATGAAAGATTTCACACTTTCTATGTTTGTTCATGTAATCTCTACATTTCTTTGCCAACTGAACTCCATTCATATTTGTCAATCACGTTACGCTGATTTAAAGCACAGCATGTGAGGAAAACAAAGTTATGGCAAAGCAAATCTCCTGATGGAAAAGTATGGAGACAAAGGTGTAGCTGGCAGAGAACAGACACCTACTTTTTATGTAAAAAAATTTCATTACATAAGTCTCAGAGTCATATAAATCTGTATAGTAATTGGTGCTTTATTACTTTGCTTTAAGATATTCAAAAAATTTCTGTGAAAACTCTTCATTTTGTTTATTAGAAACAAACAAATTAAACAAACACCAAGGCCAAGGGCCAGAAAAATTAAGGAGATGTACTAAGTTCATGCATGATGTAATCAGTATGCATGATTACATGCATGCTTCAAACTCCTAAATCTAGCATTCCTAATGAACACACAACTAACTCCATTCCAATATTGGTGCATTATCAAAATGCAATAAGGTAGTGTTGAAAACAACAACAGCAAAGTTAGCAACAGCTAGAAGCTGAAAGAAATCTGATATGTATATCTTGATTATAGATCATTTCTCAAATTTCAGATTCAAAAGCAGCTCATAAGTCATTTTGTTTCACCGTTCGTCATCCCATGGTGAGAAAAGAGGACGTAACTATGTAGGACACTGTCTATAAATGGGTGTTGGATGCTGTTGTTGTTTGTGAAAGTATGTAGGCTGACAGAAGAAAATTTGAACTTATTGTGCTACAAATAATCTTAAGAATTTGCTTGCCTTATATTTTTTGAGATCTCAGTAAATATAAAGACATGATTATTTCCCGACATGACTTTTCTATTCCGGAAAATGCATTAAAATGTGTTAAATAAGTTATAGTTTGTTAAATAAGTCATAGTTTTCATACATTTTCTTGTAGATGAAATATCAATTTTGAATATGAAGAGCAAAAATAAGTGAACTTTCTAATTTTCAAATTATTTTAACAACACAATTAAAAACATGAAACAATAAATAAATAAATAAATAAGGACAAGAAGGCTTTTTATCTGTACCAATGTACATGCTCCAGGCTAGCTGGATTTTTAAGGTAGAACTGGTTCATGATAATGGGGGGTGGAGCAAGAAGCATTAAATAACTAGAGTAATGCTGTGTGTTTGGTTAATGTGATACTGTGCCCTGACCGACTCGTTCCTTCCTTATGACTGTTCTGTGAGGGGGTGTCCGATTCTCTACTGATGGCCCCTGGGTCTCCACTCCAACCATCCTCTTTGGCATCAACATGAGTGTTTGTTTTGGCTCTTCTGATGTCTGCTACCTGATCCTGTTGACACCTTGCAATCATATGCTCCTACAGGATGGTATGCTTCTTTCATATGGGCTTTGTTGCCTTCCTGCTAGATGTTCACTTGTTTATTTTCAAGCCTTTAAGACCTCAGACACTATATCTTGTAATAACAAGGCACCATCAGCTTCACCACATTTGCTAATGCAACCATTTTGTCTTCAGGCATTGTGTTGGGAAGGTGAGCATCACAGAATGCCAGGTTATTAGAACAAAGAGTTCTTGTATTGGGGGTGGGGCTTCAGTAGAGAATCAAGGTCCATTTGCTACCTTATTACTTAACATATAAATATATGCACATAGGCCTATATCCCAATCATTATATATTAATATATTTACATATACATGCCTATATTTATACCTCTCTAAATGTCTTTTACCTCCCACTTCTTTCATCTATTTCCTTTTACTTTCCTCCTGTCCCACTATCATGTTTTTTCTTCATTTGGCCCTCTATAATTTCTCTGAAATACATTGCACTCTGTTCAAATTTCACCAGGTATTCTATGCCCTCCTCGTCATTGACTTTAGATCTTTTGTTTCCTCATTTAATTATATTTTATTTTGTCTTCTTGAACTGCCCTTTGATATTTTCTGTTCAACTCTGACATCATAATGTCTTCCATGTGCCTTAGCTACTCTATGATTTAGAGCAAATTTCAGAATTTCTTCTGACATCCTTATGGATTTTGCTTCTCATCTTTGTATTAACTTATGCTTTCCTTATGCATGTTGTTCTTGATGACTTCCATAGCCCATTAGTGTTAAATGACTCACCTCTCAAGATGTTCTCAAATTCAGACGGGTTATACTCAAAATCTTATTTTGGATCTGGGTAACTTGTTTGGATTTTCTGCAGCTCCTACCTCAACTTAGATCTCAGCAATTGATTGTCTGTCCCACAGTCAGCCCTTGGCCTGGCATTAGCTGCTGATATTGAACTTCTCTCTTGTCTTTTCTCACAGATAGGGTCCATTTTATTTCTGGGAATTCCATCTGGCGAAGTCCATGTGTGTAGTCAGCATTTGCTTGTTGCAAAGAGGCATTTGCAAGAAAGAAGACATTTGTCTTGCAAAATATTATCATGTTATCTCCAACTTTGTTTCTATGAAAAAAGGCCTTATTTTCCAATTGCTGTTCCTTTCTTTTTCCTTACAATTTTTAATTCTAATCACCAATAATCATCAATGCACCTTGATTGCATGTTTAATCAATTTTATACTGAATATTTTGGTAAATTTTTTTCAACTTCTTCATTACTAGCTTTACTTATTGGTGTATATATCTGAATAATAATTGGTGCAGTTTTTGAATAATAACAAAATATTTTTTGGTTTTTTAATCATTTTATTGAGAGCTTTTCCAGATATCAAGCATTCCATAGTTCAGTCACATCAAGCAATATTGTACAAAATCAAAACATTTTTTTTCTTCTTAAACTCCTTTATATGAGTTCTTTATCCCCTCTCTCGTACATCCAATGACCAAGGAACCTGCTGCTCTTTGCCTGCCTATAATAATTTTTTTGTTGTTGTTTTTTTGAGGGGTGGGCTGTTGACCATACCTTACACAATCCAATATACCTATTCACATATAAATCTCTTGTTCAATCCCATTGAGTGGAGATATAAAGTCATCAATGCTATCTGCTCCCTATTGCCCTTCACCCCTCTTCCTGCACCCTCAGGGAACCATTACACCTGTTACTGATTGTGAAGGGTTTTCAACCTTGGCTTTTATGTACGGAATGATCTTAAATGCACCAATCAACATGGGACTGGTATAATGCTAGACTCCTGTGCCAATGGATAAGAACAGAAAATACAGAAATTAAAGCAGCAGAGTGATGGGTAGGCTTGTTGTGCCAACATGACCTATGAACATATGTAAGATTAGTTCAAGGGTGGAGAGATAAATGGCTCGGCAAGCCACACCTCTCTCTCTTGCTCTTGGATCATCGGGCCAGTGTGTGGCTGCCTTGTTTGTTCTGTGCCTAAATTTGCAAGCTACACTACCTGTGGGATACCTAACCCAAGGACTGTGTCGCTGCAACTTGAAGTTCCTTGAAGTCTTGCTTTGCCATGCTACTGGAAGGTACATCTCTTGAGCTGGGGACTGTAGGACCCTGTCTTCTGGCTGACTGTTGGTGACCTGCCTTGCTGTTTGCTGCCTGTGCCTGGATACCCTGAATTGCTCTATGGAGGACTATCCAGTTCCCTCAAGAATTGCAGGACTGCCAGTGCACTAGCAGTCTCACAGGAGTGAGTTGCACTGAGCCATTTGTACTGCATTATGGATTAATTAATTATTTATTTCTTATGCTACATATATATAATTTTAAGCAAAAGGGAAGAACTTGATTGGAGCCCATATGGGAAACCATAGAGGGGCCCTGCATACCCTACACTGTGACCCTATCTCCCAGTGTGACTCCCCTTGAGCCGAGTCCCAGGGCCCCAGAACTCACTGGGGTAAATATATATAAAATTATTGTTGTCGTGGTTTTGTTTTTCTAGAGAACCCGGTCTAAAACAAGCAGCAGACAAACAATAGGGCTTTGACAAAGGCCTGAAATATGTCAAATGGGAAGAAGATTCCCTTTTCAACAAATGATGCTTAAAAACTGGATATATAGCCAGTAAAAAAAAATAAGGCAAGATTATTACCTCACTCCCTACACAAGAACAAATTCAAGGTGGAACACCAACCTTGAGGTAAAATCCAAAAATATCAGAATCATCAATAAGAAAATTTACAGAGCTAAGAACTTTAGCACAGCGAAGCAGTGGACTATGAGACATGAAGGAGGAAACACACCCGAGGAAGATAAAATAGATGAGTGGGACCTACTAAAGGCAAAACACTTGTGTACATTGACAGATTTCTTCAGGAGAGTAATATGAGAGCCCACTGACTGGGAAAAGATATGTAGTAATGTCATATTAGACAGAGTGCTTATTACTAAAATCTACAGAATTCTGCAACCTTTCAACAAGAAAGAAAAATGAAGAGCCCAGTGATGAGGTTGGTGAAAGACTTGAACAGAAGATTCACAAAGGAGGAAAATATGAATGGCCAATAAACATAAGAGAGAATGTTCCTGATCAATAGCTAGCCCAGAAGTGCAAATTAAAATAACTATGAGATCCTACCTAACACACAAAAAGATAGCCCAATTTTAAAAATCATTTTACCACAGTCCATGCATACTTTCATTGTGTCAAGCACATTTGTACATTTGTTACCCTCATCATTCTCAAAACATGTGCTTTCTACTTGAGTCCTTGGTATCAGCTCCTATTTTACCCCCTCCATGTCTGCTGCCCACTCCCTTATGAACCCTTGATAATTTATAAATTATTGTTATTTTGTCGTATCTTACACTGTCCCATGTCTCCCTTCGCCCATCTTTCTATTGCGGTCCCCCAAGGAGGAGATTATACATAGATCATTTCCCCCTTTCTATCTCACCTTCCCTTTATCCTCTCAGTATCAACATTCTCACCACTCATCCTGAAGGGATCATCTGTCCTGGATTCCCTGTGTTGCCAGGTCCTATCTCTACCAGTGTACATCCTCTGGTATAGCCAGATTTTTAAGGTAGAATAGGAATCATAATAGTGTGGGGGTAGGGGCAGGGGGGTGCAGAGGGAGCATTTAAAAAGTAAAGGAAATTGTATGTTTCATTGGTGCTACACTGCACCCTGACTGGCTCGTCTCCTCCCCGTGACTCTTCAGTAAGGGGATGTCCAATTGCCTACAGATGGGTTTTGGGACCCCAATCTGCACACCCCTCATTCACAATAATATGAT
Organism: Tenrec ecaudatus; assembly: GCF_050624435.1. Taxonomy (NCBI): domain Eukaryota; kingdom Metazoa; phylum Chordata; class Mammalia; order Afrosoricida; family Tenrecidae; genus Tenrec; species Tenrec ecaudatus. Next base: position 307,798,949 of record NC_134530.1, read on the forward strand.
TTTTTTGTTCTTTTATGCCTGATACCTAATCCCTTTGACACCTCGTGGTCACACAGGCTGGTGTGCTTCTTCCATGTGGCTTTGTTGCTTCTCAGCTAGATGGCTGCTTATTTTCCTTCAAGCCTTTAAGACCACAGACACTATATACTTTGATAGCCAGACACCGTCACCTTTCTTCACCATATTTGCTTATGCACACATTTGTCTTCAGCTATTGTATCAGGAAGGTGAGCATCATGGAATGCCAATTTAATAGAACAGAGTGTTCTTGCATTGAGGGAGTACTTGAGTGGAGGTCCAATGTCCATCTGCTACCTTATTACTAAACCTATAAATATATGCACATAGATCTACTTTCCCAACTTCATATATAACTATAGATACATATGTACATACCTGTATTTAGACCTTTTAAAATGCCCTTTGCCTCCTAGTTCTTTCATTCATTTCTTTTTACTTTCCTCTTGTCCCATGATCTTGCTCAGCCATCATTTGGGTTTCACTAATTCCTCTCAGTGACATTGCCCTTGATCAATCACTACCAGTCCTCTTACACTCCTTTCCACTGATTTTTGGATCACTTGTTTTTCCCTTGCCCCTGGGTTGGTTAACACCTCTTCCTTTCCCTTACCTTTCCCTGAACCATTGGTACCATTGGTTTCTCAGCCATTTTGTTTGCCCAGCCCATCTTATCTAGAAGGACCTGCAGAGATAAAAATATGCACATACAAAAAAGCAGACAGAGCAAAACAAAGCAACAAAGAAAAAACACAATAAAAACACAAACACCAATGATAAAGAAAAGCCTGTAAATAGTTGAAAGTCTGTTTCTTGATCTTTAGGAGCGTTTTCTAGTCGAGTCAGATGGAGTGCCAAGCCCTGGCCCCAACGTTTATTTTTGGTACCCTGGGGACTTCATTGCTCTGTTCCCCTTGCTGGTCTGTTGCATGCCCTTAGTGTTTCACCTCAGTGTGGTGGGGTCAGATCGGGCACAATTCCCACACTGCATTTCCAATGTTGTTCCCTGTAGGGCTACGAGTCAGTGTGGGATGTCCTGTCTAATAGTGGAGCTCACCATATGGTCCTCTCTATGCATTGGCTGCTCTGAGCAAGGATATCGTCCTCAAGGCTTGATGGGTCATAATGTGCTCCACTCCCTCTTCTCCCCCTTCATTTGCTCTGATCAGGCATGCCCATCTCCCTCAGCAGTAGCTTTGGTGCTATCCTCTGCTAAAAATCCTTCTGAGGGGAGGAGCAGCTGTCTCTGTAATTTGGATTGGGGTGGGGCCCTCGGACTTCTCTACTGGTTCCCTGTTTCAGGCGTTATGTTGCATTCGTATCTTTGAACACCATGTTGAAGTCTGCTCCCTCTTTCCCGGTGGAGATATAAACAATACCCTCCCCTTGGGTGGGTCCGTGCCCTGTTCTCCACTACCCATTTCTGTCTCTCTCTTTTTAAAATTGTTTCCCCCCTGCTTTTTTGTTGGCTACCATATGTATCCGTGGATTTGGTCTGGCCCCTTCCATGCTAACTGGACCTGACCCCAGGAATGTTTGCATATGGTATCTTTTTCCATATGCCTTTTTGGCAATATTGTTGTCTGTAAGTTTATTCCAGTGGACTTGTGCTATACTTGTCCTTTTGTGCTTGTCTTACTTCACTTAGCATCATTTCCCCCAGTTCTTCACATGTGGCAATATGCTTCATGCGTTCATCACTGCTTGAACTGTGCTGTGATGAACATGGGAGCACAGATGTCTGACCGTGGCTTGTTTCTTGCCTTTTCTGTGTATATGTCCAGTCGGGGGATTGCTGGGTTGTATGGTAGCTCAATTTCCATCTGTTTTAGATATTGCCAAATCGATTTCCATAATGACTGTGCATACCTGCAGGTCCACCAGCAGTGGATGAGAGTTCCTATCTAACCATAGCCTCTCCAACACTTGTTGCTTTCTGATTTTTTGGAATTGGACTGAAAGATAGCCCAATTAAAAAAAACAGAAAGGAAAAAATATTCGAGGGGGAGTGGTGAGATAGGAACTCTCATTTATTTCTGATGGTCGTATAGATAGGATCTACCTTTGTAGAAAGTGATTTGGCAATACCTAAAATGGATGAAAATCGACCTATCATATGACCCAGTGATTCCACTACAGGGCATATAACCAGAGGAAATAAGAAATAGACCATGACCAATATTCTCCAATGTTCATCATAGTGCAATTTAAAATTGCAACAACAACAACAACAAATATGGAAGCAGCCTAAATTCCATCAGTAGAAGAATGGATTAAAAAAAAGAACTCTATTATATATTTATAAGAGAATAATATGTATCCTTAAAAAATAGTGATAAAACATTTCATTTTATGTAAAAAGTTGTGAGATATTAGGCTGAGCAAATTTAGCCAAGAACAGAAAGTCAGGGATAACAAGAGACCACTAAGGTCCAAGCAACAGAATGGGAACAGGGGAAAGGCACATGAAAACACAAGTGCTCATTGTCTTTCCTTTCATATGGATAGACACTCTCCCAACACAGACAGCCTTGCACATCAGGGTAGATCTTGAAATGTTCTTTTTGATAATGAATGCACCAGCACCATTCCTTCTGAATCTGTCAATCCTGGTATATTCTGATGGACAAAGGCTAAAACTAGTCCATTACAGCTCACTAAGGCCTAGAATATAAATCTGTATTTTTCATGCAGATATAGCTCTCTTATTGAATATCACATATATGGTGCTTTTTTCAAATAGAAGTATTGAGGCAAATTTGCCTCAGGCTAGGCTATTGTTGATTTTCTCCACAGCCTTTGTTTGCTTCATTTCTCTGTCACATTGCAGTTTTGAATTTGTTTGTTTCTTTTTCCAAACCATTTTATTAGACGTTAATACAGATATCATATCATTCCATAGTTCATTCACCTCAAGCCCTACTGTATATTTCAAACCAAAATCACTTCGAAAAAATTCCTTTCCTCTCTGAACTCCTTGACATTTGCTGCCATTTAACCACACCTGTACCACCATTGTACCCCCACACCCCAGAAACCCGTATTCTTCTTGTTGTCCCTACAGGTTCATCACTCCTGGGTTTCATATACTGAGACACAGAAACATGTCTGACACAAATTTAAGAGAATGACCCCCCCAAGAACCTAACACAACTGAGATAACAAAATACCAAACTTTAAGCACTCCATTTCATTTTGATAACTTTCAATTTTACTGATGTATTCCTCCCACGTTCCAAGTTCCAATTATTAATTGATGTGTGCAGGTGTTTTTTCTCATTTGGAATTGTGCCCCATCAGTAGTCTTGTATGAGTTATTGCATTCACATCAGGATGTTCAACTCTGCTTTGAGAAAACAGCTACTTGACAGTCACATTTTGAGTGCCTTCCAGCCCAATGACACATTTTCAGGCACATTCTCGACAAGGTTATGCTTCTATTCATGAGGTTTTCAACATCTACAATATTTTTGGAACTATCCATAAGGTTTTCAGTGGCCAATTCCTACTAACTGGACAGTCTACTTCTTTGTATTTCCATAGATGGCAAAAACTAAAATGAGAGACAGAATAAGTATCAAATTGTTTTACAATGATAGAAATGTTGTTCAAGACTTAACAAAAACTTTATAAAATATAATGTTATATCTGTTAAATTCAAGATCGTTTACATTGAAACCAACAACACATCCATCAATATAATGTTCCGTCAAATTTTTGTCTCTAAAGACATCGTTGACTTTGATTAACCTTAGACATTATTCCTTCAAATCTTTAAGCCTATCTTATGCTGTACCATGGGTTAATGTTTTCATAAGATATTGTTCATTTTCAAAGACTTTACAAAAATTTTCTTTCATTCCACAAATTATCTACAGCAGATGTGGTTATTGCTAAAATAATCTCATTCAAAGCAGAAACTAATGCAATAGGACAAAATTTTATAACATCAACCAAATTCTTAAAATATCACAACTTACTATTAATTTAAAAATATATTTGATAATTATAAATTGAACTTCTAAAATGCAAAGAAAAACTAAACAATTTCATAGGAAAGTATTTATTTGTACATTATGAAGGCGCCTCTAAATTCAGTTATTAGCAGTTGTCCAGAAAAGAAGAAACACCTAATTACACCCATTACAAATATTTATTTGATCACTTCAAAGAATATATTTTAGACAAACTAAAAAGTAATATAGTGGGGACTTATTTCATCTCACAATGCTTTTATTATAAGACACTATTTGATATATTAATAAGCCAATCGGTATCAAATAAATCCACATGGAAGAACATGACAGCCAGTGTGATCCAAGGATTGTAACAAATATAATCCAAATTCCAGGGAGGGAATGGTATCAGAGCTTAAATTGTGAACACTGGTTTGCAGAAGATGATGGATACCAGTTGAAGGCCCAAATCCGTTTGCAGCATCAACACATGGATCAAGGTGCGGTGATTTCCCTCTGATCCGTGCTGAGGGATGTGCACAGTCAGCTCACCAGACAGAGTGCAGTGTAAAGTTGATCATGGAAGATGCAGTTGGGTTAAAATCAGTTGATCTTCCTTTTGACCCATTTGAAAACTGCTTCAGAGTTTGTTTGTTGGGGTTTTTTTCAGCCTGTGGACACCATGAAGGAAGCATTGCCAGTCACCAAAGATTGTAAATCATCAGATTCTGAAGTTGAAGGAGGTAATAGCATCAGAACACAAACTGTGAGAATATGGTGGGCAGAAGTCCAGGGATGACAGTGGGACCACAAGACACTTTGTGGGATTTACACAGGAGCCAAGTCCCCAAGACCCCAGTGATCCCCCTCCATCTACAATAGAGAGGAGCTGCAGGGAAGTGGTTACTAAGGAGACTGCATTGGAGAGATGACTTTAGAGATGACTGTAGAAGATAAACCTGACTTGAACAGTTAAAACTTTGTTAGTTGACATCCCCCCCTTTTATGAATGTTAGGCCTTATTTTCAGTATTTTGTTTTTGTTTGATTGTATTGGGAATTATCTCAGATGTGTTATGTCATTGGGGGCCACCCTTTTGAAATTTTGTTATATGTTTTTCAGTTTATGAAATCCAGGTTTGTTGAACCTATAAGGACAGTAAATAGAATAAGGGTCTCTTGGGGGGTATTGTATGGGCTGGTGATGGGGGGGTTGTCAGTTAAAAGTGAGCTGACATCAAGGAGTTCAAGAAGAAAAAGAATATTTTGAAACTGTTTGTGGTAGCAATTGTATAATACTGCTTGATGGGATTGAACTCTGGAATGAAATGATATCTGAATTAACTCCCAATAGAATGGTTTTGAAAAGAAACACCACACAGTGAATGGCCCCAACTGTGAAGTTAAGAAAGCCCTGTGAAAGCAAGAGATAGCCAGCTCCGATTCCAGCCAAAGAGGTGGAAGCACTTCTGGAAACTTCAGAGGTGGCCGAGGAGGTGTCTTTGGTGGTAGTGACAATGTTGGTTGGGGTAGAAACTTCAGTGGACGTGGTGGCTGTGGTGGCAGCTCTGGCAGTGGGGGATATGGCAGCAGTGGGGGTGGTAATAAAGGATGTTGCAATGATGGAAGCCCTTAGGGAAGGTGGTGGAAGTTACAGTGATTTTGACAATTACAATCATCAATCTTCCAATTTTGTTTGTCCGATGAAGGGAGGAAACTATGGAGGCAGAAGCTCTGGCTAGGAGGTTGGTGGAAGTCAAAACTTTGCCAAACCATGAACCAGTAGCTATGATAGTGGCAGAAATTTCAATGACCAGCAAACAAAGCCTTGCAGGAAACAGAGCCAGAGAAGTAACAGGGAAGCTAAGGTGACAACAGATTTGGGGACTCAGGCAAGCACAGTGGTGGCAGGGCCTTGCTGCTACAAAGAAGGCATGCTTTAGACATGCTCGTGTGTGTGGGTAAAAGAACTTGAACACCGTATTTGTGACTAATTCTTTAACAAGTTACTTTAGGTTCTGTTCTGTGGAAAGTGTAAAGAATTCCAACAAAGGGTTTCAATATTTGCTTCTTTTTTGCATCCATGCTGTTGATGGCTGAATGTAATAGTATGATCATAACACTGAATAAATACCTTTTTTTTAACATGATGGGGAAGTACACATGGATTAAGCTTCTGGAGAATCCCTTTGATCATGGATCAGGGATGTCCGTAGCCTTGCTATCATGCAGAGTGCATTGGGAAGTGGATTATTGCAGATGAAATTAGGTTAAAATGTAGCACCTTAATATTTGTTCCCCCTTATGACCTATTTTAAATTTATTCTGGTTTTTCATAGTTTCTGCATTCCATTTAATCAAGGTTTTTATGTTTTACTTTGCTATTGTTGTTAGATTTTGGGTTTTAAAAAAATGTTTTCCTGTATGTGATATCAAGGATAGGCAAATCTATTGAGATAACAATAGGATGAATGGTTCTTTATGGGTATGGCCAGGAGCTTGGGGAGAAATGGGATGCTAATAACGATGAGTACAAGACTGAAGACAATGTTCTTTAATTGATTGTGGTGATGATTGTACACTTTTCTTGATGAAATTGCACAATTGATTTGTATGCTATGTGGATTATATGCCAAAAATGCTGTTAAATGAAAAATTTTTTTAAAGTATTAAATTATATATCTTTGTTACTACAGTCTTAAAAATAAGATCGAATGGTTAGTGGGGTTACCTAATATTATTGTAAATTAACCACATTTTACTTCTTTTAAAACCATTCTTTACTTTTTCTCTGTATAACAGAAATAAAAATAATGCATCATGTGACCTGTTAAATAATAGTATAACCAGTCTTCTGGAAAAGAACATAGAAATAAAAAAGAAGAAGAAGCAGTCTGTTGTATTTGCCGTTGATATTCTCCTTGAAGAAGAGTAGGAAAATGGGGCTGACTGGATGCCCTCTGAGGTAGTTAGTTTATTGTGCCATCCTGGCCCCTAAACACACATGGGGCTAATTGACGGGTGGGGGGATAAATGGCTTGGTGAGCCTTGCCTTTCTAGTTCTTGGATATCTGGCTTTCTGATGGTCAGACCAGGGTGAGGCAGCCTTAGCCAGTTCCCTGCTTTAGCTGGCAATGCTTACTTCTTGCAAGACCTCCTTGAGGAGAAGCTGCATGGACCCACCGGATACAGGCCTGGGTGCTGGAGCAGCCGTGTGGAGGCCTCTGCCAGCACTAAGATGCTTAAACATTCACTGAATTGATTTTCCTCCTGCAGTTGGCATCACTGTGTCTGTTTTGTGAGATGAAGGAGGATTGTGTGGATTGATGTTGGACATATGATTTAATGGGTTAATGTTGGACATGGCTTGGGCAGCACGTGGTTGGGATGTTTTCTTGATGCACACATAACCTTTACATAAAACTCTTGTACATGAGTTTCTGTAGATTTGTTTCTTTAAAATTCCCAGCCTAATACAGCAGCTGACAATAGCAATAAATTACCATGGTATCTGTACTTAGGTACTTGTTTTTGTTTGGGCCCATGCATCCTCTTATACGATATTATACTTTCCATGAGAGTATGTATTTTGTTTCATTTCTTCCTATGTTTCTTATACTTCTTACATTGTCTGACAAATAATACAAGTTTAATACCTACGTCTAAATAACATTTGGATGAATAAAAGCTAAATTATTACCCACAAGTCAATGTAGAACATAGATACAAATGGTACAGCTTCCAACAAGGAAAATAGCAATTGGCTTAGATTATCCATTTATTGCAGGAAATGGGATAAAAAATGTCTTAAAGGAAATAGATACAAGTGTGATCAGCCCTAGTGGTGTTGCTGGTGGAGTTTAAGCAAAAACTTTTTCCTGGAAATTTTCCTCAGAGCCAGCATCACTTCTTTGTTCCTCAGGGTGTATATCAGGGGATTCAGCACGGGGGTGACTGCGCTGTAGATGATGGCCACGATCCGGTCCTGCACCATGGAGGAGGCTGAGGCAGGCCGGCTGTAGGTGAAGCCCACAGGTCCATAGAAGAGGCATACAACCATAAAATGAGAGGCACAAGTGGACAGAGCCTTTTGAAGCACACTGCAGGACCGGTGCTTGAAGAGAAGGAAGCCAATAATATAAAAGTAGGAGAGAAGGGTTAGGAGGAAGGCCCCCATTGATACAATGCCTGCCATAATAGCAAGAAGCCATTGATGGGGTAGTGTGTTGTTGCAAGCAAGTTCTAAGAGAGGCTTGACATCACAGAAGAAATGATTCACTTTCTGAGAGTGACAAAAGTTGTGGCGCGCCGTCATGACTGAATGCATCAGGGCATAAAAGAAGCTGATCAGCCAAACTGTACCTACGAGCAATAGACACACTTGCTGGTTCATGATGAGCATATAGCGCAGGGGGTAGCAGATGGCCACAAAACGGTCAAAAGCCATGATGGCTAATAAGATGGTCTCCGTGCTTCCCAGAAAATGGAAGAAATGGAGCTGAGCAATGCAGCCTAGGAAAGAGATGGCTTTCCTAGAGGAGACAAGGTTCATGAGCACCTTGGGCAGAGTCACTGAAGAATAGCAAATATCCAGACAAGAAAGGTTTCCCAGAAAGAAGTACATAGGGGAGTGGAGTTTGGGCTCCAAGATGACAATCAGTAATATAGCTCCATTTCCAACCAAGTTTATCAGGTAAATCATAAAGAAAAGCACAAAAAAGAAAGGTTGCAACTCTTGTGTGCTGGTCAGACCAAGTAAAAGAAACTCCTGCACTGTAGTGGCATTAGCCATGGCTGTGGGAAGCTAATTCAATTATAACCAGTTGATTTGGTGGGAATTTAAATGTACACTGCAGGGGTTAAGTAAAGAAAATGCTTCATGTGGAAGGATTTAGAGATGAGGGGTGGTGCAGTGCTTAAAGGTTTGACTGTTAACCAAAGACTAATAGGTCAAACACTACAGGCTCTGGGGATGTGGCAGTCTGCATCCATAAAGATTTACAGCCTTGAGAACCCTATGGGGAAATTCTACTAACCGGCAGCAAGTGTGGCTTTCTTTGGTGGAGATGGACTTGCAGGGAATGATTTTACCAGTTTGCACTAAATTTTCTTAGGATCAAATGGGGAAGACTGATATACATGTTAAATGCTTAACCAACAAAATGAATTAGATCAACAAAAGCAGCATATTATAATAAATCACAGATGTAAAGAACGTGAAGTCATAACTTTACATCTGACACTCATATTAGGGGTCTAGACCATTGTTTTAAATATTTAAAGTTTTTAATAAATTTTCCTTTAGGAAAAAAACCCAGGATAATTGTTGTTCAACTCACTAAATTCTATGATCTGGCAGGATCATCGATCTAGTCTCGCAGTAATTTCCCCCACTTCTTCTAAAATGCATAAAGCAACAAAAGAGTGACGCAAAAACCTGACAACTTAATCCTTAAGGTTCACTGAATCACAAGTTGAGATGAAAATAAAAGCATAATCCAGGATTCATAAGATAGCACATGAGAGTGGAGTGGACTGTTGGTGTTACTAGGAAAACTCTGAGTGTTGTTTGACTCTAACAGTAGGAGGGCCAAACATTAAACAAAACAAACCCTTCCACACACATGCACAAAATTCCCCAACTGTTAACCCCAGTGGAAATTTCTACAGGGGAAAATTTTCAAGGCATTACCAATACAAAGGGGCAAAGAAAAAATATACATAGTACGAAACAAGAGAAGGATGAAAGCATTGTCCTTTGTGAAAGAAAAGAATGATTCCTGTACCAAAAAGAGAGCAAGTATAGTTCATGAGCTGACGAAATAGAAGAATTACCGCTAAGCTCGTCACCCACCAACACTAATGTTTCTCTGCTAATGATCAGTCCTAAACTAACTGTCACCAAGTCAGTGCTAACTCATATTATCCAATACCCCTATGGGTTTATGAGACTGTAACTGTAACAGAGTGTTGAAAGCCTCCATTTTCTTCCACAGAGGGGTTGGTGGTTTTGAATTGCTAACCTTGCAGTTAGCAGCTCAGCATATACCCATTTGGACCATAATCAATTCAGAACATCATGCTTCAATGTAAGAGTCCAACAAAAGAACCTCATGGGTTGACAGAAATATGTCAACTTTATAATCCTAGTAATTGAGGAATAAGCCAAAAACTTAGTTAAGGATCTAGTAACCGAGAGCAACACAACTTACAAAATTGACTAATTATATATATAGAACTCAAAACCCTCAAAGTAAACAGTTTACATTATGTTCAAATGTACATTGAACATTTGCAAAGCCAAGTATATACTGGTGCTTTCATAAAGCTACAAAATGTTCACAAAGTAAAAATCAATATAGAAATATTTTGATAGAATTAGAAAACAATAAAGAAAACATATCTAGACACTTCGTTAGTGTTTGAAACTAAAAAAAATCACTCCTATAATTAATATGCCAAATGAAAAATCAAAATACAAAGTAAGAAATAATTTAAGCAGAATAACAATGAAGACCACTCCTGCCCTCCCTCACTTTCATCGAGTCAATGCCAACTCATAGCCACCCCATGGGTCAGGGTAGAACAGCTCCTGTGAGTTTCCCAAAGTTTTCACTGGAGTAGAAACTCTCTTCTTTCTCCTGAAACAATGAAGATAAGACATATCAAAGTTTTGTCACAAAAATTATAAGCAGAAAAAAAGCATTTACCTTAAATTCATATTTGAGTAAATAAATATGTCAAAATGAATAAATTATTCTCTCATTTAATGATCTTAATACTTATATAAGTGAATATGAGTAAATATGCAAGCAACTCAAAGATTTAAAAGTAGAGGGAATGTAATAATAAAACAATATCATTTATTAAAAGATAGAACCAACATGCAATAGGAAAAAATAATATAAAGGAAAAGCACAAGTGATCACTTCATCAATTCTTGCAGATTACTAAAGGAAAACACAGATGAAGAAAAGGGAAATAGATAGAAATTCAAAATAACAACGAGAAAAACCATCTACAGGTTTTGTCAATATTATGAACAATTTTATGCCCATACATTTGAAAATGCAGGTGACTATTGAATATGTACATTGTAGTAATCCGTGATCACTACTGTAGAGTTAGACAAAGTGACACAATAAGAAAAATGTTTAGCGAAATCCAGATGGAATCCCCAAAATGTCCAGGTCAACCACAGGAAGACAATAAAAGATACCCAGAAACACAGGACCAAGAAGAAAGAAGCAAAAAACAGTAAAGGGCCAGGTTTATGCTCTAATGTGTCAGTAATCACCATAAAAGTTGATGAGTTTAAAAGAAAGCATGGTCCAACAATATGATGTTAACAAGAAACTCGCTTAAAAGTTAATAATCTAGCAAGTTAAACATGTAAGAGTGAAAAAAGCCATAGCATGCAAATATTATGAGCATGTAATACAATAATTGATCTCAAATGAAAGAGAATGACCAAGGATCAAGAAGGAATTTGTATGATAACAAAATAATCAAATCACCTGGGAAACATAGTAATCCTAAATGCAGCAAAGAGTAAGCCCTCAAAACTCACAAAGCAAAAGCCGATAGAACTAAAGTGAGAAATCATCAAATTCACCATTATAGCTTAGGTCTCAATACGCGTTTTTCAATGACTGTAAGAGCTGATGTTCCACAGAAAATCTCTAAGGATATTACTCTGAACATCACAAATGGGAGCGCATTAAAAATTCATGAAAAATAACTAAAGGATAATGGAACTATTTTGTAAGCTTTTTGAAGCACAGTCACGTATGAGGAAAGTCATAATGTATTGCTATAATATCACAGAAACCTTTATTAAATAAAACTATCAAAATAGGAACTGTTGCTTCTCAGCATATGCCCCATCTAGGTCTATACATTTCTGAAGAAGTTGTTCCCGTTTCTGAATTCTTTGGAAGAATTCTGTGCTCTCTATTTACACCACATCCACAGTACAGTTTGGCATACTCAGGGAACTCAAATTGTGTCCCTTTAAAATGCCTTTGGCTTGGAGAACAAAACATAAGGCGAAGGGAGAATGAATGGGATTATAGTGTGTATGCGGGAAGGTACCCAGTCAAGGTCTCACAGGGCGGCCCTTGATATCCACAAAGGATGGGTAGGCACAGAGTCCTGATTAGGAGACGAGTGGGGGAAGGGCTCAGCACTTTGCTAGTATTTTTCTCACCAGTGTAGCTTTCTGTTTTCTCTAGCATTCTTTATAACATGCCTCATGGTTGTCCTGTGTCCTTTGGGGAAATCTACAATATAATCCTTTTGGAAGTTCACAAACACCACCGACATAAAGAACACTCTAAGCTCACCTCTCTGCCTTGAGTTTAATTGGCTCAGCAGATCACGTAGGAAGCTTCTGTTTCATTGGACATTTAAATTTTATTTTTTTATCAAGCATTCTAATGAGACTACGAAGTCTACTGAGAAAATTGATCTGAAGTCATATATTCAACATTTTAAAACATGTTTTGTCTGGACTTAACCCATGCTTGTCCAAGAACCAAAGTGGTAATATATTTTACTTCTCCTTGTAGGTCACTTAGACAACAGTCACCAGTAAAACCATAGAACAAACGCACTCACTTTAATGAATTGAAACCACACACAGTAGGTTATCTAATCATAATAGAATGAAACTCTATATCAAATCGATTAGAAACTAGAGGCAAATCCTGCGAGTGGTGTGTGTGCATGTAATGCGTACTTTTGGATGAAAATGAAAGGGCAATGTCTCAAAAGAGGGAGGATGCAGTGAAAGCAGCGATATGAGGAAACGCAAGACACTAGTGCGCACACACCACTGAGCCATGGTGGCATAGTGAACAATGCACCGAGCTGCTAGCTCAGTCATTTGAACCACAAGATCCATAGGGCTGCAATGACGGGGACTCAATCCAGGGGCAGTGGGTTTGTGTTGAATGATTACATTATGAATAAGGAACAATCTCAACATAATAATACAGATTCCTGTCTCAAGAAGTTAAAAAAGGGGTGAAAAATAAAACCCAAGAACGTTGAATGTGCAAATGTGCTTTAAACAATTGATGTATGGATGGATTGTGATAAGAGTTGCATGAGCCCCTAATAAAATAATGAACAAAAAAAGTTGAAGGGAGAAAATAATAAACCAAAGACGTAAATTAGTGGAACAAAACCCAGAAGTCATTATTAGGCTCACACAAATATGCTTAATTGATTTTTGACAAAGGTCCAAAAGCAATTTAATAGAGAACAGATTTTATATTTAACAAATGGTAGTAGATGAATTGGACATTTTTATTCAAAAGTAAATAAATAACCAAACAAACCTTTACCTAAGCCTCATATCTTATTTTTTTAATGGAGCAAGAACATTAATGTATAGCATAAAACAGAAAATTAGAAAAAGGGGAAGAAAGTCATCACGATTTAGGGTAGTTAAAATGTTCTTAGATTTGACACTTTAAGCACAATCCATTAAAAAAAGAATAATGATTGGATCTCAGTATAATAAAAATGCTTTTGCTCTGCAAAATTCCCTGTGAAGAAAGTGAAAAGATAAGCTATAGAATAGTAAAAAATTTCAAGTCATGTGACAAAGGACCAATATCTAGAATATAAAAATATCTCTTAAAAAAATCTCTTAGAAAATGATTATGTGAAATCAGAAGACATTTCACAGAAAAGAATATAACTAATGGCAAATAAGCACATGGAAAGAGACTTAACATTATTATTTATCAGGGAAATGCAAATTAAAATCACAAGAATGTATCACAAACATTTATCAGAATGGTCAAAATAAATGATAGAACAACACTGCAGTGAAGTAGAAAGCGAACATAAGAATTGTTGATGATTTCAATGTTTCCCATTTATATGGAAGACAAGTTTCCAGTAGGTATTAAAATTGAAGTTATTTAAACATTTTGAATTATGTGCAGATATACTTCTACATCTATTTATCATCCCATTTGTTTCATGATTGTAGAATATTAGATGGAATCTTAATATCAGAAGTAGAAGACTAGAAAAATTGTATCTATGAACTGGAATAACGTGCAGCTTTAATATACACCTGAGAGAAGTGCACAAATGATTAGTATTATTTTCTGTATTTCACTGCGCAACCTGCTTCAATGCCTTAAGCCCACCAGTTAAAGCAGGAAATAATTCGGGGTGCGAGTTTGCTTTGGCATGGCACACTGTGAGAGGCCCACGGGATCAGAACTGTCACAAATCCAAACCCATGCACCAAGTGCACAAACTATAGAGAGTATATGGGTAGATAGATGATAGATGATAATGCAATAGGTAGATAAAAAATTGAACATTTTGACATGAAAAAATTGTAGCTACTCTGCATGTTTGCTGCATTGACTAACATTGAAATTCCCTGTTTACTGTTTACCTATTATAAAAACTACTCTCATTAAGTCTTACTTATCATTTTTAAACATTCAGCTCTATAATTCATCTACACAGCCCCCTGAATACAATGCTGTGCTCATAAAGGACATTTACAAGTTTGCCAGCGAGCACAGCAACATGAGAAGCAAGCAGTGTGTATTTTTAGATTAAGCACATGGTTTTCAGTGTTAAAGATTCAATTGTTTCAGCAATTCATTTTGGATTGGGCTATGCTCCGTGACATTAATGATTTACAGTGATTAATCGGCATTAGTAGACAGTATTTAGAATTTAAGTAAGATTTAAAAGTTATGATTGATGAAGGAAAATAGTTGCATGAATATGGATATAGGCGAGATATTCTGTTGAATTGGCGATGTTGGAGAAAATAAAATTAATTTTGGCAAACAGAAACATAATTGAAAACACTGTAACTGAAGCACACATCAAAAATTTTTGTGTGCCTGCATGTGAAACTGCATAAGTAAATATTTTCGCTACAGTTCTGATATTTTTCTTCTTCTTCTACCTGGATACTGGAGCTGTCTCTCTTCCTGTAAGGGCAACACAACTGCAAAGTTATGTGAGTTTCTAACACTAGATGTAATCCAACGTCCTATCTACTACTCAAAGTAGAGACAGCTCCTTTTACGCATGTTAATTTTGACATACATTAAAAGATTACTCGATGATGCACCCTTTCACCATTTCCTTCTTTTTGTAACCTATTTTCTTTCCAACACACATATACACATAACCACAGACACACATAATCATACATCCAATTACCACACGCATCTAGTCTTCACCACACAGAGAGCCTACCCTGGAGGAAACAACAACAATAAAACTGATGTTAGAAAAATAGTTAATGAAATCCAGTTTTTCCAGCTACAGATTTGTGGCTTGAGGCCGCTTGTGTTACCAACCTACAATTTCCAGAACCTGAATTAAAAGATGTTATTTTCCACTTATTCCCACAATTAATTTGCCTTAAATTTCTTTGTCCATACTGACCTTGGAATGAATATATAATTTGGCTCACAAAGGATGTATGAAAAGCAGAAATTTAGTATATTTGTTGTCCCCTGAAATATCATGGAGAGTACCTGTTGACTAAAACTTTGTATTTAACATCTATTACAGACAGCAGATATTGCATTTTATTCTGGCCAGACAGGAAAAAATAATGCACGCTTAATCCTCTGTCAACTTCCCTTAAAGGCATCCTGGGAATTTATGTCTTGGGATCTTCTCTCCAAGGCCTTATTCACTCCACATCCCTCTTCCCATAAGCCTAATTTATTTCCCTTCCTAGGGGTGTTTATGTGGCAAGATATTTATATTTTAAAATAATGATCTTTGATAACAGCTTTTGAGAACAAAGGACTAAGAAAATACAAAAGAAGAAGAAGACACAGCTCCTATTCTTGGGACGCCTACCATCTAGAAAAATACAAAAGGTTTCATCAGGCAAAGCAATTAAATGTAATCCAAAACTAATTATCACTCCATTGTACACTCTCCGGAAAATGAATGATTTGGTCAAGTAAATGGTCAGACATTGAAGACTGCACAGTGAAGATGAACGAGGTTAACTTATATGGAAGGACTCAGTGTTTATGCAGTCTCTAAAATTCTGAGAAGCAGCTTTATGGAGCCTGTCAAAATAATGCAAGGATTCTGTTACTTACACTATTATAGTAAATATTTTTCTTAATGCAAACAGAGAAAGGTTTTCATCCCTGAGCTCTCTTTCAAATCACCAAATCCCAGTAAAAACTTACTTCATTATTTAATAGCAATGTTACCCAAAGTTTTACTTCAAACCTATCCTTGATATTCACAATATTAGTTTAAAGAGAGAGAGAGAGAATAGGGACTCAAAATTGGATCATCTTTTTCTTTGCTTTCTTTGTATAATGAATGGGTTACAATGATGGAATTATTTTTCCCATGTTGAACTATTCTTACATATCTGGGAAGAATCCCACTTAGTCATGATGGTTTTTATTCAGTTATTTCTAATTTGGAGGTGTGTTTTTATTTATGAGGCATTGAAATCCAGTGAGTAGGATTTTTTTCAGAATTTTTGCATATATGTTCATGGGGAATATTGGACTCTATTTTTCTTTTCTAATGGTGTCTTTGGCTGCCTTTGGTTTTGAGGTAATGCTCCTAATGGGTCGCTAAGAGACAGAATGGACTTGATGGCGGTGAGAAGTGAGAGGTCAAAAGAGGGAACGTGATGGCTGGCACTTCCTTCCCAAAGCTTTTACAGCCTCTTGGATGTCTGTATTCCTCAATGTGTAGATTATGGGATTGAGCATGGGCGTTACAAAACTATACAACTGAGATCAGTCTGTCTTTCTCCAGGGAGTACGTCGAGATAGGCCGTACATATGAGAAAATAGCACTGCCGTAGTAGAGAAGGACAATCAGCAGATGAGATGCACATCAATAACTTATGACAAGGCCAAAATGAAAAGAAAATAAATGATGTAGTTATAGGACTTCCACATGCCGAAGTCAAGGAAACAACAAGAATTAAAGAAATTCCATAAACAAAATAACTCAGCATAGAAATTTAAGCAGAACAAATCAATTGCCAACACTTAATTGGGGGCACAACAAAATGACCCTCGTAAATTCATACCTGTGAATAATCACACTGAATGAAAATGGTTTAAATATCCCAGTAGAGACAGAGAGTGGCAGAATAGATTAAAAACATCACTAACGAACATATTGTCTACAGCAGACAATAACTTAGAACCAAGGACATAAATAAAAGAATGGAAAAAATACACCAAGCATACAATAACTTAAAAAAGGGAGTGGTAATATGTAGTTCTGTTAAAACAATTTCAAGAATATCCTCCATTAAAAAACAGAAAGGCATTACATTAAAAGTTCAGTCCACCAACAGGACAAAAGAATAAGAATAAATAAAAGAATAAGAATAAATGCACCAAAAGACAAGGCTGCAAAATAGATGAAAGCACCTCGAACTGGTTGAAAAGAAGCAAAGGCAGTCTGCAGCAACAGCAGGTCATTTCAAGAAACTACTTTGGGTGAAAGCCAGAACAATTAGAAACTCAAAGGTACAAAATATCTTAATGCCAGCTCAATCTCTCAGACACATAGAGCGCACTCCACCCAGCACAGCAAAGTGCACATTCTTTTTCAATGCATATGGATCATCCTCCAGAACAGAACACACCTTAGGCCACAAAGCAACCTTCAATAAATTCCAAAACATAGAAAGAAACAAAACATTTCCTCTGAAGCACTATAAAAATATAAATCAATAGCAGGAAAATCAAGGGGTGGGGTGGGGAATCAAATGCATGGAAACTGAATAATAATACCATGCTTAAAAAGTATGGAGTAAAAGACAGCATTTTAAAATTCCCAAGATCAAATGGGAATGAAAATACTATTAAAAAACTTCTGGACACAGCCAAAGCAGAGCCAATATGCAAATATATAGAAATAAATGCACACACACAACACAAAAGTGTGGGGGAGAATTAAAAAAAGACACAAATAACTGTCCCTACAACTCAAATAAATAATCCCTGCAAAAAATCTCACACTTACTAGGAAAAAAGAATAAAGTGTAGGGAAGAAATACATGAAACAGAGGGCAACAAACAAACAAGCAAAAGCAATTACAAGATCAAGATCAAGATCAGAAATTAGTTCCTTGAAAGAATCAATAAAATCCACACACATTGACAAAAGAAAGGCTGGAGAAGAATCAGATAACCCAGCAAATCTGCCACGAGATGGGTGACATTATAACCGAACCAACTAAAATACAGGAATACCAACTGAAATCCAATATGAAAAACTGGATTTTAACAAATTTAATGGCTAAAGAAAAGGGATACCTTTCCAGAAACAAATTGCCTATCCAAACTAGTACAAAACTGAACTACAGAAATAGAATGGACTCAAAGCAAACACGCAAATACAGACTGGGACGGCTTTGCTGGGGAATTCTAACACTCAGAGGAAACCTCACACTGGCAATATCAAACTATTCCAGAGCCTAGAAATGAAAGAAATATCCCAAATGAATTATTTGAAGCTGGTATAATCCATTAGCAAAGCCAGTGTAATCAATTAATATAACCTATTAGCAAAAGCTTTCTACTCCTGTAACGATTTATTATCTTGGAAACCCACAGAGGCAGTTTAACCCTAACCTATAGGGTCACTACGAGTCATAATAGACTTGATGCCACTGAGTTTTATCTTGGATTAGAAAAGCTAAGCAAACATCCCACACACACTCCCAAAATATAGACCAATATCCTTCATAAGTACTGGTGGAAATTTCTCAACAAATTCCAGCCAAATGTTTGGAGAATGATGAGGAGTTCATTGGAATATACAAATGTGTTTTATACAATTACTCCTAGTGATCCACTTGCAGCATTTCTGCTTCCTGTTCCAGCAACCCTGTGTTCCTCAGGCCTGGCAGTCCTGGTCCCGAAGGAAGGAAAGCTCCCACCTGGAAACACAGCACAGACTCCACTGAACTGGCAGCTGAGAATGCCCCCTGGCCACTTTGGGCTTCTCATGCCTTTGGAATAACAGGTCGGGAAGAGTGACCCTGTACTAAGTTGTGTGATTGATCCTGATTACCAAGGAGAAATTGGGCTGGTGCTACATAATGGAGGTAAAGAAGAATATGTCTGGAATCCAGAAGATCCCATAGGTCGACTCTTAGTGCTACCATGCCCTGTTGTTTAGGATTGTGATAAGAGTTGTATGAGCCCTTAATAAAATGATTTTTATAAAAAGTTTCCAGACAATAGAATTCAACAGCTTATCCAAAAAAAGCACAAAATGCCATCATGTCCAAGTGGTACTTATAAATAAAACAAAAGAACCACACAATCATTTCAATTCATGCAGAAAAGGCATATAATATAGTCCAGCACCCATTCCTCATAAAAATTCCGGGGATAATAAGAACAGAAGGGAAATTATCCAACCTAATAAAGGATATTTATATACAAACAACAGTAAAACGTATTCTTGCTAAGACTTAAAACATTCCCTAGAGAACAGAAACAAGACAAGAGTGCCCTCTAGCATTTCTTAAATTGAACATTATACTGCACGTCTCAACTACAGCAGTAAGGCAAGAAATATAAAAGAATATTCAAACTAATAAGGAAGAAGTAGAACTATCTATATCCACAGCTGATATAGGAAAGCTATGTAAGAAAGCTACCGGAACTAATAGAAATATTCAGCAAAATAGCACAACATACAAAAACCAGTTGACTTCCTTTTGATCCCTGAGAGCTGCAGGGGAAAAAAAATCAGGGACAGGGCTACAAAAGCACTTTATCCTGCATTATGGGCATAACTTTTGAATTGCCAAGTAGAAAAGCTCTTAATTGTCAAAAAGGGCAGAGTAAAAAAATTTTTTTCATGAAAAGGGAGCATTAGAGTAAATAAATTTGGGGACCTATGTCTACACCAACAAAGAGGACTTCCCGAAGGAAATCAAGATAATGACAATAATTATACTAGTCTCACCAGAGATAAAATAGTTAGGAATAAATTTACCCAGGGATGTAAAAGTACTATATTTAAAGATATATTAAACATCATTAAACTATTAAAACTACAAGAAACAAAAAGAGGTTCACATAAATAAATTTTTGAAGAAACATAGCACACTTATATACATATAACAAGAATTACATTACAAAAATGTGGATATTACCCAAGGCAATCTATAGCTGTGGTGCAATCCTGATGCAAACTCTGACAGACCTCTGTCATGGGATGGAAAAACTAATTGACAATTTTATATGGAAAAGAAAGAGTTTCAAAGTAAGTAAGATATTATTGAAGAAAAAAAAACAGAGTAGAAGTTCTCATCCTACTAGATCCAGAACCTAGTGTACAAACACGTTGGTCAAAGAAATCTCATATGGATACAAAGACAGATACAAACCTGTGGAAGAAATTTGAGAACCCAGAAGAAAGTCCATATACCAAAGGACAATTCATCCTCAACTTCCCCATGACAGGGGGTCGAGGGAATCTCTTCAACAAATCTCATGGGCAAAACTGAACAGCTATCTATAGAAATATGAAATTGGACCCATATCGCACAACATACTCAAAGATTAACTTAAAATGTAGCAAAGATTTTTTAAAATCATTTTATTGAGGGCTCATACAACTCTTATCACAACCCATCCATCGATCCATTGCTCAAGCACATTTATACATAGGTTGCCATCATCATTCTCACATTTGCTTTCTACTTGAGCCCTTGGTATGACCTCCTTATTATTCCTCTCCCTTCCCACTCCTCCATCCCCCATGAACCCTTGATAAATTTATAAATTGTTATTATTTTGTCATATCTTACACTGTCCTATGTCTCCCTTCACCCACAACTCCACTGTCCATTCCCCAGAGAGGAAGTTACATGTAGATCCTTGCAATCTGTTCCCCCTATCTCCCTCACCTTCCCTCCACCCTCTCGGTATTGCCACTGTCACCACTGGTCCTGAGGGGTTCATCTGTCCTGGATTCCCTGTGTTTCCACTTCCTATCTATACAGTGTATATCCTCTGGTCCAGCCGGATTTGTGAGGTAGAATTGGGATCATGATAGTGGGGGGCGGGGTTGGAGGAAGCATTCAAGAACTAGAGGAAAATTTTATGTTTCATCTTGCTACACTGAACCCTGATTGGCTCCTCTCCTCCCCGCGGACCTTCTGCAAGGGGATGTCAAATTTCCCACATATGGGCCCAGGGTCCCCAATCCACACTCCCCCTCATTCAAAATGGTGTGATTTTTTTTTTTGTCTTTGATGCCTGATACCTGATCCCTTCGATGCCTGGTGTGCTTCTTCCATGGGGGTTTTGTTGTTTCTCATTTAGATGGTCACTTGTTTGTATTCCAGCCTATAGGACCCCAGATTCTATATCTTTTGACAGCCGGGTACCATCTGCTTTCTTCACCACATTTGCTCATGCACCCATTTTGCCTTCAGTGATCATGTAAGGGTAGGCTGGTGTGCTTCTTCCATGTGGGCGTTGTTGCTTGTCAGCTAGATGGCCACCTGTTTATCTTCCCGATCATTAGCCATAAGAGAAATGCAAATTAAAGCAACAATGAGATACACCTTACACTTTCAAAGATAGCCCAATTCAAAAAATCAGAAAGCAACAAGTGTTGGAGGAGCTGTGCGGAGCTAGGAACTCTCATCCACTGCTGGTGGAACTGTAGGTATGTATAGCCAATATGGAAATCAATCAGGTGATATCTAAAGCAGATGGAAATCAAGCTACCATATGACCCAGGAATCCCCCTACTGGGCATATATCCAGAAGAGGCAAGAAACAAGCCATGGCCAGACATCTGTGCCCCAATGTTCATCGCGGCACAGTTCACAATTACAAGGAGTTGGAAACAACCCAAATTTCCATTAACTGGCAAGTGGATTACTAAATTGTGGTACATACATAAAATGGAATGCTCCACATTGCTAAAAAGAAGTATTGAACTAAGAAGCACATCATCACATGGTCACAACTGGACGAAAGTTTGCTAAGCAAACGAAGCCAAGCACAAAAGGACTAGTACAACATGGAGTCCGCTGAGGTAAGCTTTAAAAAAATGCCAAAGGGGCATAGGGAAAAAGCTACTGTATACAAATATTCCTGGGGTGAGGAACAGGTAGTATGACAGGGCCAGACCAAATTCAGGGATACATATGGTAGACAACTATAAAAAGAGGTGGATGGGGAAGGAAACAAATTAAAAAGAAAGGGGTAACGGGGGAACAGAGCACTAATCCACAAAGGGTAGGGTATTGATTATATCTTGACAGGGAAAGAGGGACCACAATTCAACCCGGTGCTCCAAGATGTGAATGCAACATGCCAGTAAGGAGCAGGGTACCAGTGGAGAGGTCTGAGGGGTCAGCCCCAATCCCAACTATTTGGACACCTACCCTTCCCGCCAGAAGAATTTACTTTAGAGGACAGCACTGAAGCTGCAGCTCAGGGAGAGGGAAATGTCTGATCAGAGCAAATAGGAACAAATGAAGGGAGAGGAAGAGAGAGTTGAGCATATCCTGGCCCACCAGAGTAGTCAATCCACAGAAGACCATATGGCCAGCCCCACTATATAAGACACGGCATCCTTCACTAACCCATAACCCTACAGGGGACAACACTGGAGATACAGTATGAGAACTGTGCCTTCTCTGATCCCACCACACACAGGTAAAACACTAAGGGCGTGCACCAGAAAAGCAAGGTGAACAGAGCAACAAGGTCCCCAGGGAATACCAAAAAGTAGACTTTGGGGCCAGGCCTTCACACCCTATCACAACTCCACCAGAAAACACTCCTAAAGGCCAACAAACAATCCTTGAACTAATTACAGGCTTTTCTGTTGTTGCTGCTGCTGTTTGTCATTAGTTTTTTGTTGTTCCTGGTGATGATTTTTTTTCCTTTGTTGCTGTTTTGCTCAGTCTTTTTTCTGTGCATGTTATTATCTCCGTAGCTCTGTCTAATTAAGATAGACTGTATGAACAATCTGGAGCAGAAAAAAAAAATGGGACCAACGGCTCCAGGGGATATGGGAGAGAGGGAGCTGTGGGTAAAGGAAGTGGTGTTAACAAACCGAGGGACAAGGGAACAACAAGTGATCCAAATCAGTGGTGAGGAGGGTGTAGGAGGTCTGATAGGGCGTGACCAAGGGTAATGTAACTGAGAGGAAATACTGAAACCCAAATGAAGGCTGAGCAGGATAGTGGGACGAGAGGAAAATCAAAGGAAATAGAGGAAAGAGCTAGGAGGCAAAGGGCATTTATAGAGGTCTAAATAAAGGCATGTGCATATGTAAATATATTTATATGTGAGAATGGGGAAATAGATCTGTGTTCATATATTTATAGTTTAGTATTAAGGTAGCAGATGGACATTGGGCCTCTACTCAAGTACACCCTCAATGCAAGAATACTTTCTTCCATTAAACTGGCATTTCATGATGCTCACCTTCCAAACATGATTGCTGAAGACAAAGCAGGTGCATAAACAAAAGCGGTAAAGAAAGCTGATGGTGCCCAGCTTTCAAAAGGTATAGTGTCTGCGACCTTAAAGGCTTGAAGGTAAATAAGCAGCCATGTAGCTCAGAAGCAACAAAGCCCACATGGAATAAGCACACTAGCATGTGTGATCATGAGATGTTGAATTGATCAGGTTTCAGGCATCAAAGAACAAAAAATCAAATCATTGTGAATGAGGGGGAGTGCAGATTGGGGACCCAAGGCGCATCTGTAGGCAACTGGACATCCCCTGACAGAAGGGTCATAGGCAGGAAACCGGCCAGTCAGTGTGCAGTGTGGCAACGATGAAACATACAACTTTCTTCTAGTGCTTATATGCTTCTCCCACCCCGCTATCATGATCCCAATTCTACATTATAAATCTGGCTAGACCGGAGTATGAACACTGGTACAGATAGGAATTGGAAACTCAGGTAATCCAGAACAGATGATCTCTTCACTACTAGTGGTGAGAGTGGTGATGCCAGGAGGGTGGAAAGAAGGTGGGGTAGAAAGGGGGAACTGATTACAAGGATCAACATATAACCTCCTCCATGGGTGATGGACAACAGACAACTAGGTGAAGGGAAACGTTGGACAGTGTATGATATGACAAAATAATAATAAGTTATAAATTATCAAGGGTTCAATGAGGGAGAGGGAGTGAAGAGGGAGAGAAAGATGAGGAGCTTATAAGGGCTCAAGCAGAAAGCAAATGTTTTGAAAACAATGATTGCAACAAATGTACAACTGTGCATGACACAATGGATAGATGTATGGATTATGATAAGAGTTGTACCAGGCTCCAATAAAATGATTTTTTTAAAAGAAATTGATTGTGGTAGCTATTGTACAATATAGTTTGATCTGAATGAATTATGGAACAGTATGATATCGGTATTAACTTCTCAAAAATGGTATTGAAAAAGTGAAACTAGGCACAAAAGAGTGTATCTCCTATGATTCCACATGTATGACATTCTGGAGCAGCCAATATTAGACATTGAACCAACCAGACTCATTGCCCTCAAGTGGATTCTGACTTACATCAATCTCATAGGACAGACTAGAATTCCCCCATCACATTTCTTAGTAGTATTTTTGGAACTATACTGCCACACCTTTCTATCAGAGAACAGTCAATGTTCCAACTACTGACCTTGTAGTTGGTAGCCAATCATTTCATCGCTGCACCATGAGGGTCCCTTAAAGTCTACCTATGGTGATACAAAGCTGCAAAGTGGTTGTTTAGGGAGCAGTGGGGAGGTGCGTTAGAAGAAGGCACAGGTGACCTTTACAGAGTGATGGATATTCTTTGTCTGGATTAGTGGGGTAGTTAAATAAAGCCATCAAGTCTTCATCAGAGAGCCCATTTCAATTATGTGTGTCCTTGTATAAAATTTAAATCTCAAGGAAGTAGTCATTTCCAGCTGTTGTTAATGCTGACTTATAATGACGCCATGTGAGCAAACCATATAGTTTTAAGGGTTTAATCCCCAAACGCAGATCACCAAACCTATCCTTCGAGGAATCTCTGGGTGCATTTAAATCACTGACCTTTCTGCCAGGAGTTGAGCACTTTGTCAGCTGCACCACTCAGGGACTGTTGAAATGTAAGAGGGTACATTGTCAAACCAATTATAGTAGAGGTGGTTAGGTTAAAATGCAATTCCTTAGCTTTGGGGTTTTTTCCCCTCAAAATTCTATTATTGGGAGTTCATACAGATATCGTGTCAGTCCATCATTCAGCCTTAGCATTGGATCTCCATTTTGACCCATTTTAAAGTTGTTTAAGTTTTTAATATCTTCTGCTTTATTTCTACTGATATTTTTCTGATTTATCTAGCCACTGCTGTTAGGTATTTCCCCCTCTTGTTTGTGTTTTGTATGATGTTCTGTATATGTAATCAGGAGTGGTAAATCTATTGAGCTAGTAACAGGACTGATAATTGCCCAGCAACATGGAAGGAAGGTGTAAGGTAAGGGGGGACTGGGAAAAATGAGTACAAGAAGAACATGTTCTGAAATTGATTGTGATCTTGGCCATTTGAGAATATTTGATGAAAGTATAAGATCAAGTAAAGAACAAATGAAACTGGAAAGGTTTGCTTTAACTCAATCTTTATAACCAACTAAACCATAATCCCTCTTTTTTTGGTTTCTTTCACCTAATTAAGAGCAAAAAAGTCTTAAAATAAGTTCTTGTGGTGAATAAAACAAAAAACGTGGATGTACTGAATACAAAGATGTACAGGTGACTGGGTGATGCAAACATTTCCTTTGGCTGCAAGCATAGGGGTCAGTAATTTGAATCCCCCTGTGTTACGACACCATGGAGTTCTTCTCATTTGTAGCATATGCATGAGGATGGACAGGAGTCAGAATTGATTCCATGACAGCAGGTTTTGGGGGATTTTTAAAAAATAAGTTCTTTCAAGGTGTTTAAGAGTCTGGGTTGTGTAATGGGCTATGCATTCAGCTGCTAATGCAGGGTTTTCAGTTTGAAACCACCAGTGACTCCTCAGGATAGAGATGAGGCTTTCCACTCCTCTAAGGATGCACAGCCTCAGAAAGCCACAGCGGCAGTCCTCTCTGTGCTATAACATCAGTGTGAGTTGGTATCAACTCAATGGCAGTGGGTCTGTTTTTTTTTTTTTTTTGCAATGTGTGTTCACAGAGAAGATGAAAACAATGAAAGAGCAAAGAGCTTCATATACACATATTATAGAACATGAAAAGTCACAGAAGTCTAGTACAGTCTCATGTTTGTTCAACAGCATTTATCTACTACCTACTACAAGCCTGATATTTCAAATGCAAACGTAAAGACATAAAGCACACACTGAATCTAAACCAGGGCTAAAAGATGGGGCCCTGACAGGACAGAGTAGAATTGCCCCACAGGGTTTTCAAGGGTGCAGATCTTCATGGAACTGGACTGCCTGTGGAGCAACTGGTAGATTTAGATCCTGACCAGTTGGTTAGCATCCAAATGAGTCAATCATTTGCAACCAGGACTTCTTTGAAAGAAGTCAATAGGCTGCATCAATCAAGTAATAATAGCTTTGGTAAATGCTTTGAAATGTACAATACAGAGTGATATTATCGTTAATATAGGTGGTGAGAAGATGCAACTTTATATAGACTAAACAAATGACTAGTCAACCAGCCCTGTTTGGAAGAAGGAAGAGAAAACACGTTTACTGGAAGTAGCAAGAGGAAGCTTTGTAGAGAAAGTAGATTTTCAGCAAGACTCTAAAGAATGGAGATATTTTGATCAAACAATTGCGGGGATACGAATTTCAAATTAAATCATGGCCATGGCGATAGGAGAGAACCACAGTTCCATTTCTCCAGGTGTAAGGATCATTTATACGTTGGAAGGAGAGAAGAGTTCCTGGGTGAAGTTGATGGTTCAAACCAGGCCAGAGGCACCTTGAAATACCAACGCGGTGGTCCGCTGCTGTAAGGTCACAGCTGTGAAAACTCCATGGAGCGTTTCTGACATGCGCAGAGTAATCCCAAGTCAGCATGAACTCTGACACAACCAAGATCAAAAACATAGATGGGTTGCATGAATGTCACATAGGGAGAAGTAGATAGAAAGCATGTAAACCACCTCAAACAACCTGACAACATCACTCTGTGTTTTACCCTTTAAACCTCTTACCAATGCTATGAACATTTGACTTATAAGTCCTATTTACTGCTTTAAAGGGAATCCTGGTGGCAAATGCTGAAATCATTTAAAAATATTAAAATTGAACAAGAGACTTAATATTCTGTCATCTAAAAAATAGTTTACTCAAAGGGATGTATGCATAACAGCAGGTCAAGAATGGAGAAAAACGACTTTCTTAAGAAATCATGACAGAAAAATAGAAATGGGGAACAAAAATCAAGACAGAAGCTAGGGAGTATCTTGAATTTGACTCGATTGAGCCTGGGGGTACATTGGGTCGTCTGTCCAGTAGTGTGAGAATTGAGAACTCACATAGGAGGACTAGAAAATAGATAGTATTTCTTCCTTACAGAATTCAGAGTGAAAACTACATTCTTCCTTTCCGGGGGCCCAGAGTATTGCATCCAGGTGCAAGACAAGGACAAGGTGGAATTTTGTAGGACAGCACATCCATATGAACGGCAAGTAGATCTCAACTTTCCCGGGCACTGAATTTTTATTGGTTGATTGAAAAAATGTCGCCAACGTATTAGTGCCAGAAAAGGCAGGATTTTTATCATGGGGGATCAAATGGGACTTGGTCAGGAATGGCAAGAAGCAATTGTGGCTGATAAGAGATCGAGTACAAAATACCAAAGGGTTTTTATCACAAAGTACCACAGGGACAGGACTTGGGGTCATATTAAAGCAAAACTGTTGAGAGACCATGTGGCATCAAATTAACAAAAGCTGTGAAATTCAAGCACTGAGGTTGAGTATTTCAACTGTTTCATAACTGTCACTAGAAACAACCATTTGGGGAAAATATGAATGGAATATTAGATTCTTTGAATGGAATTGATGCATATCCAAAGAGAACATCCTGATAGCTTAGTGATCACACACCTAGATGCTAACCACAGCCAGCAGTTGGACAGCACCATCCATTCCTCTGGAGAAAGAAGACACTCACAGTCTCACAAATTCACAGGGGCAGTTCTACCATGTTCTTTTGGGTCGCTAAGAGTCAGAATGGACTGGATTGCGGTGAGAAGTGAGAGGTTATAGGAGAGAACGTGATGACTGGCACTTCCTTCCCAAAGTTTTTACAGCCTCTTGGATATCTTTATTCCTCAATGTGTAGATTATGGGATTGAGCATGGGCGTTACAACACTATACAAGACTGAGATCAGTCTGTCTTTCTCCAGGGAGTACGTCGAGATGGGCCGTACATATGTGAAAATAGCACTGCCGTAGTAGAGAAGGACAATCAGCAGATGAGATGCACATGTGGAAAAGGCCTTCTTCCTCCCCTCGGAAGAGCGGATTTTCAAGATGGTGGAGATTATGTAGAGATAGGAGAGGATGATGCACAAGAAAGGGGTCCAACCGATGAACACCCCAATGGAGAGCAATGCCAGCTCGTTGACTGATGTGTCTCCACAGGACAAGATCAGCAAAGGGGGGATGTCACAGAAGAAATAGTTTATCTGGTTGTTGCCACAGAAGGGAAGACGAAAGGTCAGTGCCGTGTGCACCACTGAGTTGAGGAAACCACCGGTCCAGCAAGAGGCCGCTAACTGGTTGTACAGCATTTTGTTCATGATAACCGAGTATCTCAAAGGCTTGCAGATGGCAATGTAGCGGTCATATGCCATGGCCGCCAAGAGGAGACACTCTGACCCCACAAAGAAAATGAATGCAAAAAGTTGAACCACGCATCCCCCATAGGAAATGCTTTTCTTCTGAGACAGCAGATGCACCATCATCTGGGGGACATTGGTGGTGGTGTAGCAGATGTCAAGAAAGGCCAAGTTCCCTAGGAAATAGTACATGGGCATATGCAAGTGTGCATCCATTGCCGTCACTAACATAATGAAGATATTCCCGCCCAACGTGCAGATGTAAGTCAGAACGAAGACAGTGAAGAGTAAAAACTGCAGATCATTTAGGTTGGAGAATCCCAAGATGATGAATTCTGATGGACCAGTTTGATTTTTAACTTCCATGATGTAGCCTGGTTTCCTTTTGGAAATTTGGGCCGAGGGAGGCAAAGAGCAGACAGAATAAGCATGCGGTACAGTAACAACGGGCTGCAAAACAGACAGTAGAAGGGTTACACATAAAACCATCGCCATCTACATGAGACTCGAAAGAAGCGAAACAGCAACCTTTCAAAACCCGTACCTGCTACCTACCACCAAACACAAGTAAATACAACCAACATTTCACCTCTCTCTCTCCTTCCCTCTAACTGATCCCAGCCTCTCCTCTTTTCTATCTACCTTTAGGAAGAGGCTTTACCGGGGATAATGTTCCCTTCTATCAGGTCCAAATCACAGCAACCGTGCTCTCTACAATACACTGAACCACCACCCAGTACTGCGACAACTGCAAACTCTAAAGTTTGAGCCCATCATTGCAGCCACCGTGTCAGGCCATCTTGTTCAGGGCCTTCCTCCTTTTTACTGACTCCCCGTGACCTAGCATGATGTCCTTTTGCAGGGATCGTTTTCAGGTCTCAAATATATGAGGTGAAACCTCTCTATCTTGGCCTCTAGGGACCAAACTGACTGTACTTCTCCTAAGACAGATTTGTGTGTTCTTTAGCAGTCTATAGCACTTTCAATGCTCCTCGCCAACACTGTAGTTCAAATGCATCAATTTTTGTTTCCTATAGTTCAAATGCATCAATTTTTGTTTCCTATAGTTCAAATCCATCAATTTTTGTTTCCATCTTCCTTATTCAATGCACAACTTTCACGTGCACAAAAGGTCATTGAAAGTACAGTGGCTTGGGTCAGCTACATGTAAGTCCTCAAAATAACACCTTTGCTTTTGAATACTTTAAAGAGGCCCCATGTAGCAAATTTACCCGATACAATATACCTTTCCATCTCTTGATTGCTGCTTCCATGGGCAGTAATTATGGAGCAAAGCAAGATAAAATCAACTTCTATCTTTTCTCTGTTTATCATGATGCTACTTATTGGCCCAGTTGTAAGGATTTTAGTTTTCTTTGCATTGAATTGTAATCCTTGATCTTCATCAACAAGTGCTTCAGGTCCTCACTTTCAGCAAGCAAGGTTGTGTCACCTCCATATCACAGATTGTAAATAAGCCTTCCTCCCTTTCTAATAATAAAGTCTTCTTCATATCATCAAGCCTCTCTGATTATTTGCTCAGCATACATATCGAATAAGTATGGTTGGGGGATACAACCTTGTCTCACACAGTTCCTGTTTATAAAACATGCAGTATTCCCTTGTTCTGTTCACTAAACTACCTCTTGACCCATGTGCAGGTTCTGCAGGAGCACGATGTCATGTTCTGGAATTCCCATTTCTCAAGATTATCAATCATTTGTTGTGATCCACACAGTTAAATGCCTTTGAATAGTAGACGAAACATAAGTAAACATCTTTCTGGTGTTCTCTGCTTTGAGCCAAGATGCATCTGACATCAACAATGAGATCCCTTGTTCCATGTCCTCTACTGAATCATGCCTGAACCTCTAGCAACTTCCTGTCAGTGTACTGCTACAACTGTTACTAGATGATCTTCAGCCAAAAATTAATCAGATGAGATATTAATAATGTTGTTGTTAGATGCCCTTTGGTCATCCCTGACCCACAAAGACCCTATGCACAATCTTATGCTATCCTCACAATCATTCCTAGGCCTGAGTCCATCATGTAGGATGTTGTCAATCCATCTCATTGAGTGCCCTCCTTTTTTTCACTGCCTCTCCACTTTACCAAGCATGATGCCCTTCCCCAGGGACTGTCTTTCCGGACAATATGTCAAAAGTGTGTAGAGGAAGTCTTGCCATCCTTACCTCTGAAGAGCAATCTGTCCCAACTTCTTCCAGTACTTACTGGTTTGCGCTTGTAGCTGCCCATGGTACTTTGGGAATTATTCTCTAGCACAGAAGTCAAATGCATTGATTGGTATTAATAATACTGTTCTATAACTTGAGTATTCTGTTCAGTGACCTTTCATTGGAACGGGTACAAATATGTATCTCTTCCAGTCAGTTGGTCAATAGCTGGCTTCCAAACTTCCTGGCATAGACAAGTGAGTGCTTCTAGTGCCTCATCAAATTCTTAAAGCATTTAAATTGGTATCCCATCCATTCCTGGAACTTTGTTATTGTATATTGCTTCCTGTGTAACCTGGGTCTCTTCCTTCAGTATTATCGGTTCTTGATCACAGGCTACCCCTTGAAATGGTGGAATGTCATTTTGTTATTCTTTGTAACGTGACTGTGTATTCTTTCCATCTTCTGTAGGTGCTTCCTGTATCATTCAATATTTTGCCCATAGAAACTTTCAAGATTGCAACTCAAGGCTTGAATTTTTACTGACATCTTTCAATTTAACCTACACTGAATGTGTTCTACCCTTTTGGTTTTCTTTCACTAGGCCTTTGTACCTTTCATTATATTTTACTTTTCCTTTATATATTTTACTTTGAAATTCTTGTCAACTCTTTGACTTCATCTTTTATTCAATTTCTTTTAGCTACTGTACAATTAAGAGCAAGTTTCAGAGTCTCTTCTGATAGCCACCTTATATTTTCCTTTCTTTCCTGTCTTTTTAATAATCTTTTGCTTTGGGCTTCACATAGTAGCATTTTAATCACGTATTTTCCTATTTTTGCACTTAACTGTGGAATTCCAGGTTTCCTAATATTTCTTTTCCCAATGAGAGTTCTATAGGAATAATTTATCTCTTCTGTCCATATCAACTACAAATCACTTACCTTGAATGGTAACTCATAATATCAATATTGTTATCAGAAGATTAATAGCTTTCTTACAAAATGTCAAAAAGAATTAGGCAAAAAAAGAATGTTACCATCTCAATATGAGCTAATATCTCACTATCCTGACAAGGATAGATTAAAGTTTTCAAATAGGTGCCCAGTTTGTTCTGTGTGTAAGCACATTTAGTTTTATTGTAACACAGCAACTAGTACACTTTTAAAGCTTAAAAGTGAGCATTTTCCTTTCCAGTAAAACAAGAAGAAACATTAAAAATTATCAGGATAAAAAATACAACATAGAATGTTAATTCCATAGAGGATCCTGCAGGTTCTGCTGATTCTCCCATCGAGTGGCAGTGCTCAAGGCATCATTCGGAGAAAATTTTATTTTAAATGTGTCATCTTATACTGCAAGTATGTCCATTAAACATCACAATTAAACATGCCAAAGGAGAAGTCATATTGTCAAAATGCCCACTTAACCCACCCAACATTTCAAACCCACTCTCTGCTGACATTCTGTAACCCCTTTCTAAAAGCTCCCCCCCCCCTTTTTAAACAAGAGAAACTAGACAGATACACGTTGGTAAATGCTAACTGTCCACATTGACATAGAGATGCAGTGTAATCTCTGAGCCCACTATACAGAGAAAGGAGGATCAAAGCTAGAATTTGATGCATTACTATACAGAGACCCTAGCACCCTCCAGCTGCCGGGAGATCCAAGAGAGCAGAGGGTTTTCTGTTTTCCCACCGAGCTTGGTGGTGTGTTGATTTCATAGTTTTTGTTGAGACGGGAATTGATAAAAACTATTTTGAAAACAACGGGGTAGAGATTCTTTTCCACTGTATTCTGCACAAGGCATTCTTCTCCCCACCCCCAAATAAGTTGAGAACCATGGTGTAGAGAGAGAAAAGGGACCTAAAACATGGTGATT
The DNA here is from genome assembly GCF_050624435.1 of Tenrec ecaudatus. Lineage (NCBI taxonomy): Eukaryota > Metazoa > Chordata > Mammalia > Afrosoricida > Tenrecidae > Tenrec > Tenrec ecaudatus. The sequence continues at coordinate 307,831,817 of NC_134530.1, forward strand.
GAGCACAAGAGGAAGAAACAAAAACCAAAACTAAAACAAACAAAAAACGACAGCAACTTGTTCCCAAAGACTGAAGAAAATGTAAAAAGGAAAGTTGGAATCCATCAGTGTTCTGCGAGTCATCTCCTTCATCCTCCCCTCCTTCCTCTTCCTCCTCCTCATCTTCATTCTTCCCTTTCATCTTCATCCCCTTTTCATCAATGTCTTCTAAGCCTTCTTCTTCTTCATCATCATCATCACCATCATCATCTTCTCCTTACCCAAAGAGTACTTTAATGGATGTGGCCAAATCTCCACTTTGATGACTTCTCCCAACTCATCTGCACCTGCATCAGAATGGCCGGTAAAACCGGTAAAGAAACCCCCAGGTTCTTTGTGCTGCTCTTCCTGCCGGCTTGATTCTGTGTTTGGAATGTTTCATCAAATCCTTTCCAGATTCCCATTTTATTTCAGTTGATTTTGAAGATGAATCACCACTCTCGTTCAGATGAAATTCTTCGGAGAGGACTTTGTTTTCCAAGTAAGGATTTTCATTAAATGAAAAATCTATTATGTAACCTGATTTAACATCTTCAAATTCTGTCACTTCAATTCTAGTCAGATATTTCAGTGCCTCTTCATTCTCTTCCACAAGCAAGGCAGACACTTGCGGATGGTTGACAAATGTTGTCACCCCCAAATTTGGGATTTGGGAATCCATTCTGACCACTTCTAAAAGAATGGTTGGCAGAGTTATATTTCTCTCTGACAAGAGGCTTCTCCATGGTGGGGGTGGGGGGGTGAGGGGAGGGTGCCTCTCCAACATTTCTCCTTGGCTCGCTCACCTTCCCGCTGGCTAGCTTGCCCTCCCACTGTCTCCCCCTTGCTGGTGACAGAGCAGGGATGCAGGGTGGAGGGGAGGCGGCCGGGCTCCCTAGCTCTTCCTCCGAGTTCTCCTGAGTTTGTTCTTTATAGTCAGCTTCTGTAATTCATAAACTGTTAGAAAAAATGAAAATTATGGGATAATCTGTTTTGCTTTCCCCCAGATAATAGAGTGCCTTAGTTGATTTTTATTCCTGGCTAAAATTAATTGTGTTTGTTTTAGAAGCCTTGAAAAATACAGAAGGGAAAATAAAGAGATTAAAAATCTTGAAAGTCTGAACTAGAGAAAATCTCTACTGTTTTAGTCGTTCTATAGATATGTACTCATAAATTCAAAATAGGGGTCCAAATGTGTGTAATATTTTAACATGCTTCATTCTTAAGCACCATACTGTCAGCTCTTCCGATGGCAAAGAGGAGCCCTGGAGGTATAGTGGTTACTCCTTGGTCTAAGAACCTCATGGTCCGCAGTTCAGCTTTCAACTTCATAAAGGGTCTCACAAACCTACACCGCATCACTGTGATTCGATAGCAATTAGTTTGAGTTTTCAAATGGCAATGAATGTACACCTCAAACATGATCATTAGTGATAAAGCTCATATGAGCCCAGCCAAACTTTCACATACCAGTAAAACCAGTTACCCTAGAGTTGATTCCAATTCATGGAAATCCATGTATATCACATTAAGAGTGATCACCATGGGATTCTCAATGGCTGGAGTTTGGGGAAAGTAGGTTGCTAGACCTGTCTCCTAAGATGTCCACCAGGGGACTTGACCCTCCTATGTTTCAGTTAGTAACTGAGTGCTTAATTATTTGTGCTGAAAGTATAAGTATTCATCCCCCTTACTGATGAACACTTGCAATGTCTCATTTATTAAATTTTGCTACTGTAAATTTCAGTAAAGGGTTTAATGCATTAGATTTCCTGAAAGTTGGGTCAGGTTAGCAGAATTTTAACAAATTTCTTAAAAGATCATCTGTCTTGAAAAGTCAAGAGCTACTTAACTGAGTCTGTGTCTTTGTGGCAAAACCAGTGTAAATATTGCAGGCTGCGGTGGCATGGTCATCTCTGAGTTCTTTCCATGTAGCATCAAATTTACATGAACCTTATGACATCAGGAACAATGGTTTTCCCACTTTTGTACAGAGTAAAACACTGAGTCTCAGTGATAGTAAAGTCTGCCAGAGGTTCACTCTCAGAGAGAGGTGGGGGGGCATGAGGGTGGGGAAGAAGGGGAAAGAGAGAGAGAGAGGGGGGGGGGGAGAGAGAGTTTTAACTCTTCTATACCCAAACGAAAACCTACTTCTATTCAGTATTCAGTTGATTATGACTCATGGCGGCTCTATGGTATTTCCCAGGCTGCAAATATTTATAGGTGCAAATAACTTCAGCTTTCTCCTGCAGTGCCACTACTGACCCGGAACCACCCCAACACCCTCTTTGCCATTAACAACGGTTCATTGTTTACCCAACAGATCCATCCCTTCAATAGGAGGAAATAATAAATATATATTTAATATTGAGTGACTAAATGCTTAATTTCCTGTAACTGCTAACAGTAGAATGCTCTATCAAACAACTCATCTGGGTTTTAATATAAATGGGATTATTTTGATGGCTTACAAACTTTTATGGTTTCTGTCCCTGGCTATATATGGGAATTTTCTATTCTTACAGTACATTGAAGGTTAAATCTTATCAGTACCAAGACTTAGATACATTTTTACTAATTGATTCCCAGTATGCTTGCATATTTTTGGTCCAGGTATACGTAATTGAAATGTTCATGTTTGTACTCTTAAAAGATATGACTCTAGAGTTTCGTCAAGTAATCAAAATACCTGATAAAATTAGAATGGGCGCAGTAACATTTCCTTGGCCTAAAATAGTCAATCCTTAATTCAAGGAAAAATAATTTTGTGGTTTGATGCTATAAGATAAATTATAGAAGGTAAAGGGATTGTTGCAACATAATAGAAAACAATGAATGTGGGCCATGTGCCTGATATCTATACAAAAAATACATATCATTGCAGACCCAGAGTTCCACATAGATTACACTTGATTCCAAATTTGGATGGTTTCTCTATATTTTTATTTGAATTTCTATTCCTTTTTTTGTGCACTGTGGAAGTTTTCAGTGGAGAGAGAAAACATGATGGAGAAAGGTTTAAATTCCCATGACAAAAGAACTTCACCTTACCAGAGAGCAAAGAGAGGAGGCTTTGCGGTTGACATGGACTCACTCAGTGGCAAATAGTAATGCGAAGCTATGGCAGGGATGTCAGGTGTTCATGTTTGCGTTATGTGAAGGTCTCGCTGGAAAATGCATGGACAATGGATTGGAAGGGAGTAGGATGGAACAAGCTCATCTAGAGAAGGCGGTCTGGTTCTGGGAAGACTTAAAGCCTCAGAAACCCTATATTGGGTCCCCATGAGTCAGAAAGTCCTCCCCTGAAAGTGGGTGGCAGCACGTTAGACCTCAGAACAGAGTAAAGGGAGAGCAGCATCCTTAGCCTCCCTTACCCACATTCATAGGAAGCCACTTTTGACACCTAGTCAAGTCTTTCTTACTCCATGAGCTTCCTCCTTCCTTCGAAGCATCCTTTGCTGTGTCCTGATCTGATGTGCAGTTATGTGATAAAGGGACCAAATGAAAAATTGGAAACAATTGACACGTTACCCTGCTAAGGCCATTTGCTCTACAATAAGAATATCTTTTCCCTTCAGATTAGGCGCTAAAAGGTGAGTCACCTGCAGTCTCACGACCTGGGTGCTTTTTGCTCATTCACTTTCTTCAAAGCTTGGCTCAGAATTTATCTTTCCCTTCATCACTCTCCCTTATTGAAAATTCTGTAGTTCTTTATATATATATATATTATATATCAGCTGTGGCATTTAATAGGCAGCCTATATATATCATTTATTTTGTTATAAAAGTGGTTATCGCTCTTCAGGGATGTTTAACTGATTTAATTGGATATTCCTAAATCAATTGGCACAAGATTGCATGCAGACATTCCAGTAATTGCATATAACAGATAAATAAATACTTGGATCTATAATGGTTTAACTTTTAATAATGGGGCCCTACTGTGGTAATGTTTGACACAGTAGCAGATTTCCCAAGAAAAATTACCTTTCCTTCCCTTCACTACAGAGTATAATGCTATAAAATTTGGGAAACCATTCATATCCAATATATTATTTTTATATTTGTAGCCATCATCTATGTCACAGAGTCTAGCTCAATCTTACAAGATCATAAAATTCAGAAGTAGTAAAACTGAGAGTAAAAAAATAATTTATTCTGGTCTCAATCTGGAACCAAATCTACCAGGTGGTACTCAAAATATTCCACATAGTTGATCGCTGCCTCTTGTATGTATAGCATTAGGACAAACTCAGAAAAGACTATGCATCAGACTTCACACACAAATCCAGAAAGAAAAAAATAAATAAATGGATCTTGCCCCATCTTACCCAATACCATGAAACCTGATAAAATACGCGGTACAAGGGGGAAGAGGAAGAGAGAACAGAAACATTTCAGGGATTCACAATGTAGTATGATTTCCAGAATCACTGTAAATAACCCAGAACAAAGGCTCCCAGAACATTAAGGAGCAAGATTGCCTTTCTTTTAAGGACATTTCCTTCTGAAGGAGCCAAACCCAAGCCAGACCCCTTTCTGTGGATCCACTCTGAGCCATGACTACTCCATGTGTCACCGAGAAACTAAAGCTCCATAGGTTTGATGTGTGTGTGCGCGCACACGTGTGTGTTCCTGCAGAAGCAGGCTTGTTTACATAGCACCGCTACACAGGTTCAAGTCACTAACTTTTAGATCAGTGCCAAAAATACAAGTCAGACTTTTGCAGTGGATTTTAACTCATCGCAACCCTATAGGACAGAGTAGAGCTCAAATACTGAGTTTGCAAAGCTGAAAGCCCTTATAGAAGCAAACTGCCACAACTTTCCCCCAATGGGCAGCTGGTGGATTCGAACAATTAGCCTTTCAGTTAGCAGTAAAGAGCATAACCACTATGCCACCAAAGCTCCTAGAGAAGTAGAGGGTACAAGTAATAGCATTACATGGGGACCAGATCTGAAAAATCGGTGTTTCTTTATTAAAAAGTGTTCTGTGCTTAGAGGGCATTGAGTTTATGGTAATGGTGGTGGAATAATTGGAAAAGTGTATCACTAATAATTGTACAACATGATGAGTATAATCAATAGCTCTGGATTATACATGTAGAAGTTGTTAAATTGGAAAGTGTTTTATTGTATGTTTTTATGCAACAATTTTTAAAATTATACGAATACGTATGAGTACAAAGAAGAATAAAAGGTTGTAAAATATTTTTAAATGTTCTAAAACTGATTGTGGTAATGATTGTACAACTCTTCCTGATATGACTGAACTATTGAATTCTTTATGTGGATCGAGTGCCAATAAAGGCATGAATAGAAAAAAACGTGTTCTGAAAATTTAAATGGAGTTGAAAATGTGGAAATTATAGTAATCCTCCAACCTATTGAGTTTAAAGAAATTACAAAGCAAACAAATAACATTAACATAAAAAAGGCTCAAGAGCTACCTTGAAAAAATACCAAATTCCCACGAAAAACTAAACCTTCTTAAAAAGTCACACAAGGAATTATTCTGATAGGATGCTTTTTAAAACAGTGGCATATTTGCCTCGGTAGAATATATTAGAAAATATCTATGTTTTGTTTACTAAAGATCCGGTCAACAAGCTGGTGACCATTCTAAATGACACGAGCGCACTTCACGGCTCACACACTCAGCCTACTCTTTCCACCCGGCATGTGCACGGACACCTGGAAGCTCCTTCCCTTTAAGCCCCAGAGGTCATCTATCGTCTCATCTCCCACTTGCTTCGTCTCTCATCTAAAGTGCAAGATATAGAAAATGCATTTCCAAGAGCAATGGAGCTTTAGCTAAGCAAGTATAAAAAAAAAGATAAAACCCAAACAAACCCAACTTACTCACTCTTTGATGTTAGAAAAGATAGCAAGAGATCAGAAGTTACCATTCAGACACTTAGAAGCTGATGTGAGTTTGTTTTTATGAACACAAGAAAGTGACAATAGCAGTCCCCAGAGAGTCCATGCCTGAGTCTCCCTAAGTGGGATGTCTTCTAGCAGAGTGCCAAACATCTGCACAACCCCTGAAGGCCAGCACATGGCACTTAAGTGGGCAAGGACCATGATCCGGGGATGCAGAAATCCCCTCATCTGCTGGGACGTATCCAAGGCCCCTAGAGACACACCAGTGGGGCTTGGAACACATTCCTGACTTACCATTCCTACCTCAAACCTCTGGGCATCAATTGTTCTCCAGTGCCTCTGTTGCCATCACACCTCTACTTCAGTGAGTCTTACATGTGGTTGAAACTGTTCTAGATGAACCCTGTCTTCTTAGCCCGCATCGTGCACATGAAAAACGTCCTGCTGGTCTTCAAATCCTTGCTACGCTGCCACATCAGGACCTAGCAATCCTTGGCCTCCAGAACTCCAGGACAGCAGTCAGATTCTCTGATTGTCATTTTCTCCCTCTAAGTGAAGGGAAAGGCCCTTCCTTTCCTTCTGTAGGTGGGAAACTTTACTGCAAATCTTTTTCACTTAGAAATGCTCATCAAATACCACCTATCAGTCTCCTAAAAGTTCACTTATTTGAAAGTTATGCACCGCAAGCATCAGTTGACCGCCTCCTTGTGGTTGTTTGTGAATATTGAGAATAACTACATTCACTGCAAGCCTCTGAGGCCGCAGTGGACATGGAGAGAATGTGTGAACATTAAGAGAGACTTACTAAAGAGGAGCCCTGGTGGTTCTGTGCTGTGCTGTGATCAGCAAAGTCAGCAGTTCCGACTACCAGCTGCTCCATAAGAAAAAGAGGAGGCTTTCTCCTCCGGAAACCCATAGGAGCAGCTCTACTCTGCCCTACAGGGTAGCTGTGAGTCAGAATCAACTCTATGGTAGTGAGTTTGAGAGAAGATCAACACTATTTTAAGGAGAGGGTTGTCAGACAGGGTAAGAGAAGACAAAATAATAATGTATACATTATCAAGGGTTCATGTGGGAGGGGGGGACGAGGAGGGAAGGGGACAATGAGGAGCTGATGCCAGGGGCTTAAGTGGAGAGCAAATTTTTTGAGAATGATGAGGGCATTGGATGTACAAATTTGCTTTACATAATTGATGTATGTATGGATTGTGACAAGAGTTGTATGACCCCCTAATAAAACGATTAACAAAAGTTAAAATTGGCTCCGGGAAAAGTGTTTGGAGGTATTTTTCTCTAACCAACATCACTCTTATTCCCTTGTCCTTGAGCCATTTCAAAGCAATTTAATACCCAATGCCACAGAAAACAAGTGGCATGTGTCTAGAATGCTTATCATCCTGAGAAATGATAGCCAATGTAAGACTCTCACACTCTTGACCTGGAAGTGTTTCTGAGTCAGGTGAGACCTCTCTTGAAGGGAATATTTTCAGTTAAGGCCAGAAGTCAAACCAGCTCTCAGCAAATTGTCAATTATTGTAGCTGATCTTCAAAATCAAAATTATGCCATTCTTCATACAATAGGATACATTTTTGCACAAAGGTTTCTTGTGTATCACTCATCTGCATATTGTCTACTTTGCTAATCTTATGCATTTGATATTGTAGCTTATTGTTACCTTAATGTGCATCATTGGATTGCTAGCTATTCTGAACAACTCTTCCTCAGGAATATTTTTTCACCCCAATCATTTAGATTTCTTCTTCTATTATTATGCCTATGTTTATGCATATTTTTTAATTATGTTTATTGTAATATCAGTCATCATAAATGTTGATTTTCACAAATATCTCCTAGTATTCTGTCATCTCTGTAGTAACTTTTTGTATGGTGAGTTTCATTCAAATAAATCCTGAATTTTTCCATGATGAAATCCATTGGAATTGTGCAGTTTGAGGTTTGTTTAAAACGTAATCCCCCCCTTGCCACCCAAAAAGAAGAAGTTTTTCCCCTTGGTGGACCACAAAGATTTTCCATTATCTGCTTGTAGTTTTAAATCATTTTGCTAGCTCTAAGTAGGAATCTAATTTTCTTTTTTCTGCTAAACTTTAGTAATGCATAAGTTGTCATTTATTACTAAATGTCACCACTTCTGGTGTGTTAGTTCGGGTTGAAACTACCCCGAGAAACAAATTCAGAGACACTCATATATGTATAAAATAGAGTTTCATATCAAAGAGCAATTGTAAGTTAAGAAAGCATCCCAGGCCTGTTCAAATCAAGCCAATATGTCTAATATCTGCCCATAAGTTCAATACTAGTCCATCAATCCCTCTTCAGACTCACATAGTCACATGCAATGATGCATTTGATGGCAGACGTGTGGATGCAAACTTTGTGGATCCAATAGCGGTGGAAGCATCTCAGCGCTGGTGTGGGCCTTCACACGGCTCCTCCAGCTCTTTGAGTGTGGCTCTTCAACAGAAAAGTGAAGCAGAATTAGGGGCTCTCACAGGTCTCAGAAAGTCTCTGCATGGCTTGTCAACAAGAAGATGAAGGCAGAGAGAGAGGAAGTTCCCAGAATCTTCAAGAGAAGGCCATGCCACAAGGAGGCATCACCAGGCTTTGGCCTGATTGACAGGCTAGACTCCACCCCAATACTCATTTATCAAGTTGACTTGAAATTATATAACTAGTACATTTGGTAGTGTCACATTTATCAAAAATTAAGTTGATATATATGTATAAGCTCTATTTTTCTAAAAAATTTACTGTCCAAGTCAATTCTGACTTCTAGTGACCTATAAGACAGAGTGGACCTGCCCTTGTGTGTTTCTGAGACTATAAATATTTAGAGAAGCACCAGGCCTCCTTTTTCTCCAGTAGAGTGACTGGTAAGTTTGAACTGCAGACCTTGTGGTTAGCAGCTCAAAGTATAATCCTTGACAACCAGGGCTCCTTATAAATTCTATTAATCTTGTAATAGATCTTAATACCATTGAATCATTTCATCCTTTCATTTTTCTAAAAATTTTAGGGAGCATTATGAGGAATTTTAACTTTCACCAAATCTAAGAGTTTCAGTGTATTAAAGTTATAAATTAATTTAGGGAAAATGAAAAAATTTCCCCAAGCCATTTTATTAGGAACTAATCCAGTTAACACAACATTCCATAGTTCAACCATTGAAAGCAGCATTGTACAATCACGTCACAATCAGTTTCAAAAAATATTTTTTGTTCCTTCTTGAACCTTTTGATATCAGCTCCCTCTTACCCACCCCCACCACCCCTGCCACATGCCTCAGAACCCTTCTTCTTGTTATGGTCTCTATACATTTACTTATCCTGGGCTTCATATGCTAAACATAGAAAATACATAACACAAAGTCCAGAAGGTAACCAATGGTAACAAAATACAACAAAGAGAAACCTCAAAAAGGAAAAAAGAGAGAAAATATTTTAAAATCCACACACCAAGCACTAAGTATATCCAAAGGTAGATGAAGTGAAAAAAATGAACATATTTAAATGTTTCCTCAACCCAAGGAATAAGATGACTCAGTTGTTAATATATTTTGTACCCTTAAAGAGCCAATATTTTTACATTGACATTTGTATCTATTGACTGTAAACATAATAAAACAATAGCATTAAAATAAATTATGTCGTTATACCACACCACTATCGAACAACTTTGGTGAGTGGCTCTACTTTAAAAGCATCAGTCCTTCCTCACTTGTGTTCTAGGTGTCTTCCAATGTAAGATGTTCATCTTCTGGCACTTTATAAAATAATATTTTTATGAAAGATTTCACACTTTCTATGTTTGTTCATGTAATTTCTGCATTTGTTTGCCAACTGAACTCCATTCATATTTGTTAATCAAGTTACGCTGATTTAAAGCACAGCATGTGAGGAAAACAAAGTTATGGCAAGGCAAATCTCCTGATAGAAAAGTATGGAGACAAAGGTGTAGCTGGCAGAAAACAGACACGTACTTTTTATGTAAAAACATTTCATTACATAAGTCTCAGAGTCATATAAATCTGCATAGTAGTTGGTGCTTTATTAGATACTTCGTTTTAAGATATTCAAAAAATTTATGTGAAAACTCTTCATTTTGTTTATTAAAAGCAAACAAATTAAACAAACACCAAGGCCAAGGGCCAGAAAAAATTAAGGAGATGTACTAAGTTCATGCATGATGTAATCAGTATGCATGATTACATGCATGCTTTCAACTCCTAAGGCTAGCATTCCTCATGAACGCACACCTGACTCCATTCCAATATTGGTGCATTATCAAAACACAATAAGGTAATGTTGAAAACAACAACAGAAAATTTAGCAACAGCTAGAAGCTGAAAGAAACCTGATATGTATATCTTGATTATAGATAATTTCTCAAATTTCAGATTCAAAAGCAGCTCATAAGTCATTTTGTTTCACCGTTTGTCATCCCGTGGTGAGAAAAGAGGACATAACTATGTAGGACACTGTCTTTCAAGCTCTTCTATAAATGGGTGTTTGATGCTGTTGTTGTTTGTGAAAGTATGTAGGCTGGCTGAAGAAAATTTGAACTTATTGTGCTACAAATAATTTTAAGAATTTGCTTGCCTTATATTTTTTGACATCTCAGTAAATATAAAGACATGATTATTTCCCAACATGGCTTTTCTATTCTGGAAAATGCATCAAAAATTTTAAAATAAGTCATAGTTTTCATACATTTTCTTGTAGATGAAATACTAATCTTGAATATGAAGAGCAAAATTAAGTGAACTTTCTAATTTCAAATTATTTTAACAACACAATTAAAGACATGAAACAATAAATAAATGAATAAATAAATAAGGACAAGAAGGTTTTTTATCTGTACCAATGTACATGCTCCAGGCTAGGTGGATTTTTAAGGTAGAGCTGGGTCATGATAGTGGGGGGTGGAAGCAGGAAGCATTAAATAACTAGAGTAATGCTGTGTGTTTTGTCGGTGTGATACTGTGCCCTGACTGACTCGTTCCTTCCTTATGACTGTTCTGTGAGGGGATGTCCAATTCTCTACTGATGGCCCCTGGGTCTCCACTCCAACCGTCCTCTTTTGCATCAACATGAGTGTTTGTTTTGGCTCTTCTGATGTCTGCTACCTGATCCTGTCGATACCTTGCAATCATATGCTCATACAGGCTGGTATGCTTCTTTCATATGGATTTTGTCGCCTTCCTGCTAGATATCCACTGGTTTATTATCAAGCCTTTAAGACCCCAGACACTATATCTTGTAATAACAAGGCAACATCAACTTCACTGCATTTGCATATGCAGCCATTTTGTCTTCAGCCATTGTGTTGGAAAGGTGAGCATCACAGAATGCCAGGTTATTAGAACAAAGAGTTCTTGTATTGGGGGTTGTGGGGCTTCAGTAGAGAATCAAGGTTCATTTGCTACCTTATTACTTAACATAAATATATGTGCATAGGCCTATATCCCTATCATTATATATTAATATATGTACATTTACATGCCTATATTTATACCTCTCTAAATGTCTTTTACCTCCCACTTCTTTCATCTATTTCCTTTTACTTTCCTCCTGTCCCACTATCATGTTTTTTCTTCATTTGGCCCTCTATAATTTCTCTCAAATACATTGCACTTGATCAAATTTCACCAGGCATTCTATGCCCTCCTCATCATTGACTTTAGATCTTTTGTTTCCTCATTTAATTTTATTTTATTTTGTCTTCCTGAACTACCTTTTGATATTTTCTGTTCAACTCTGACATCATAATGTCTTCCGTGTGCCTTAGCTACTCTATGATTTAGAGCAAATTTCAGAATTTCTTCTGAAATCCTTATGGATTTTGCTTCCCATCTTTGTAATAACATTGCTTTCCTCATGCATGTTGTTCTTGATGTCTTCCCATAGCTCATTAGTGTTAAATGACTCACCTCTCTTCTTAAGATCTTCTCAAATTCAGACGGGTTATACTCAAAGTCATATTTTGGATCTTGGGAACTTGTTTGGATTTTCTGCAGCTCCTACCTCAACTTAGATCTCAGCAATTGATCGTCTGTCCTACAGTCAGCCCTTGGCCTGGCTTTAGCTGCTGATATTGAACTTCTCTCTTGTCTTTTCTCACAGATAGAGTCCATTATATTTCTGGTAATTCCATCTGGCGAAGTCCATGTGTGTAGTCAGCATTTGTTTGTTGCAGAGAGGCATTTGCAACAAAGAAGTCATTTGTCTTGCAAAATATTATCATGTGATCTCCAATGTTGTTTCTATGATAAAAGCCTTATTTTCCAATTGCTGTTCCTTTCTTTTTCCTTACAATTTTTAATCCTTATCACCAACAATCATCAATGCACCTTGATTGCATGTTTAAACAATTTTATACTGAAGATTTTGGTAATTTTTTTCAATTTCTTCCTTACTAGCTTTACTTATTGGTGTACGTTTCTGAAGAATAATTGATGCATTTTTCAAATAATAACACAAGATTTTTTGGTTTTTTAATCATTTTATTGAGAGCTCTTCCAGATATCAAACATTCCATAGTTCAATCACATCAAGCAATATTGTACAAAATCAAAACATTTTCTTGCTTCTTAAACTCCTTTATGTCAGTGCTCCTTTATCCCCTCTATCGTACATCCAAAGCCCAAGGAACCTGCTGCTCTTTCCCTGCCTATAGTAATTTTGTTGTTGTTGCTTTTTTGAGGGGTGGGGTGTTCACCATACCTTACACAGTCCAATATACCTATTCACATATAAATCTCTTGTTCAATCCCGTTGAGTGGAGATATAAGTCATCAATGCTGTCTGCTCTCTATTGCCCTTCACACCTCGTCCTACACTCTCAGGGAACCATTACACCTGTTACTGATTGTGAAGGGTTTTCAACCTTGGCTTTTATGTACTGAATGATCTTAAATATACCAATCAGCATGGGACTGGTATAATGCTTGACAACTGTGCTAATGGATAAGAACAGAAAATACAGAAATTAAAGCAGCAGAGTGATGGGTAGGCTTGTTGTGCCAACGTGGCCAATGAACACATGTGAGATTAGTTCGAGGGTGGAGAGATAAATGGCTCGGTAAGCCACACCTCTCTCTCTTGCTCTTGGATCATCGGACCAGTGTGTGGCTGCCTTGCTTGTTCTGTGCCTAAATTTGCAAGCTACACTACCTGTGGGATAACTAACCCAAGGACTGTGTCACTGGAACTTGAGGTTCCTTGAAGTCTTGCTTTGCCGTGCTACTGGAAGGTACCTATCTAGAACTGGGGACTGTTGGACCCTGTCATCTGGCTGACTGTTGGTGACCTGCCTTGGTGTTTGCTGCTTGTGGCTGGATAGCCTGATTTGCTCTATGTAGGACTACCCGATTGCCCTCAAGATTACTAGCAGTCTCACAGGAGTGAGTTGTACTGAGTCATTTGTACTGCTTTATGGATTAATTAACTGTTTATTTCTTATGCTATATATATATTTTTTAAGCAAAAGGGAAGAACTTTATTGGAGCCCATATGGGAAACCCTAGAGGAGCCCTGCATACCCTACACTGTGACCCTATCTCCCAGAGTGACTCCCCTTAAGCCGAGCCCCAAAGCCCCAGAACTCACTGGGGTAAATATATATAAAATTATTGGTGTCGTGGTTTTGTTTTTCTAGAGAACCAGGTCTAAAACAAGCAGCAGACAAACAATTGGGCTTTGACAAAGGCCTTAAATATGTCAAATGGGAAGAAGATTCCCTTTTCAACAAATATTTCTAATAAACTGGATATATAGTCTGTAAAAAAAATGAGGCAAGATTATTACCTCACTCCCTACACAAGAACAAATTCAAGGTGGATCACCAACCTTGAGGTAAAATCCAAAAATATCAGGATCATCAATGAGAAAATTGGACAGAGCTAAGAACTTTAGCACAGGGAATCAATGGACTATGAGACATGAAGGAAGAAACACATCTGAGGAAGATAAAATAGATGAGTGGGATCTACTAAAGGCAAAACACTTGTGTACATTGACAGATTTCTTCAAGAGAGTAATATGAGAGCCCACTGACTGGGAAAAGATATGTAGTAATGTCATATCAGACAGAGTGCTTATTACTAAAATCTACAGAATTCTGCAACCTTTCAACAAGAAAGAAAAATGAAGAGCCCAGTGATAAGGTAGGTGAAAGACGTGAACAGAAGATTCACAAGGGAGGAAAATCTGAATGGCCAATATACATAAGAGAGAATGTTCCTGATCAATAGCTAGCCCAGAAATGCAAATTAAAATAACTATGAGATACCACCTAACACACAAAAAGATAGCCCAATTTTTTAAATCATTTTATTTGGGGATCATACAATGCTTATCACAATCCATAAGTACTTTTATTGTGTCTAGCATATTTGTACACTTGTTACCCTCATCATTCTCAAAACATTTGCTTTCTACTTGAGTCCTTGGTATCAGCAATTCTTTTGCCCCCTCCATGTCTGCTGCCCACTCCCTTATGAACCGTTGATAATTTAAAAATTATTGTTATTTTGTCATATCTTACACTGTCCAATGTCTCCCTTTGCCCACCTTTCTGCTGTCTGTCCCGCAGGGAGGAGGTTATATGTAGATCCTTGTAATCATTTCCCCCTTTCTACCTCACCTTCCCTTGACCCTCTCAGTATCAACATTCTTACCACTCATCCTGAAGGGATCATCTGTCCTGGATTCCCTATGTTTACAGATCCTATCTCTACCAGTGTACATCCTATTGGTCTAGTCCGATTTTTAAGGTAGAATTGGGATTATAACAGTGGTGGGGGGAAGGCGGGAGGGTGCAGAGGGAGCATTTAAAAAGTAAAGGAAATTGGATGTTTCATTGGTGCTACACTGCACCCTGACTGGCTTGTCTCCTCCCCGTGAATCTTCGGTAAGGGGATGTCCAATTGCCTACAGATGGGCTTTGGGACCCCAATCTGCACACCCCCTCATTCACAATAATATGATTTTTTTGTTCTTTTATGCCTGATACTTAATCCCTTTGACACCTCGTGGTCACACAGGCTGGTGTGCTTCTTCCATGTGGCTTTGTTGCTTCTCAGCTAGATGGCTGCTTATTTTCCTTCAAGCCTTTAAGACCACAGACACTATATACTTTGATAGCCAGACACCGTCACATTTCTTCACCATATTTGCTTATGCACACATTTGTCTTCAGCTATTGTGTCCGGAAGGTGAGCATCATGGAATGCCAATTTAATAGAACAGAGTGTTCTTGCATTGAGGTAGTACTTGAGTGGAGGCACAATGTCCATGTGCTACCTTAATACTAAACCTATAAATATATGCACATAGATCTACTTTCCCATTATCATCTATAAATATAGATACATATGTACATGCCTGTATTTAGACCTTTAAAAATGCCCTTTGCCTCCTAGTTCTTTCCTCCATTTCCTTTTACTTTCCTCTTGTCCCATGATCTTGCTCAGCCATCATTTGGGTTTCATTAATTCCTCTCAGTGACATTGCCCTTGATGAATCACTACCAGTCCTCTTACCCTCCTTGCCATTGATTTTTGGATCACTTGTTTTTCCCTTGCCCCTGGGTGGGTTAACACCACTTCCTTTCCCTCACCTTCCCCGAACCATTGGTACCATTGGTTTCTCAGCCAGTTTTTTTATCCTACCCATCTTATGTAGAAAGACCTGCAGAGATAAAAATATGCACACAAACACACAAAAAGGACAGAGCAAAACAAAGCAGCAAAAGAAAAAAAAACACAATAAAATCAAAAACACCAATGATAAAGAAAAGCCTGGAAATAGTTGAAAGTCTGTTTCTTGACCTTTAGGAGCGTTTTCTAATCAAGTCTGATGGAGTGCCAAGCCCTGGCCCGAACGTTTATTTTTGGTACCCTGGGGACTTCATTGCTCTGTTCCCCTTGCTGTTCTGTTGCATGCCCATAGTATTTCACCTCAGTGTGGTGGGGTCAGATCGGGCACAATTACCACACTGCGTTTCCAATGGTGTTCCCTGTAGGGCTATGGGTCAGTGTGGGATGTCCTGTCTAATAGTGGGGCTCACCATATGGTCCTCTCTGTGCATTGGGTGCTCTAAGCAGGGATATCGTCCTCAAAGCTTGATGGGTCAGAATGTGCTCCACTCCCTCTTCTCCCCCTTCATTTGCGTCCATGTGCTCTGATCAGGCATGTCCGTCTCCCTCAGCTGTAGCTTCGATTCTCTCCTCTGTAGTAAATTCTTCTGAGGGGAGGAGCAGCTGTCTCTGTAATTTGGATTGGGGTGGGGCCCTCAGACCTCTCTACTGGTTCCCTGCTTCAGGCAGTATGTTGCATTCACATTTTGAACACCGTGTTGAAGTCTGCTCCCTCTTTCCTTGTGGAGATATAAACAATACTCTCCCCTTGGGCGGGTTAGTGCCCTTTTCCCCACTACCCATTTCTGTCTCTCTCTTTTTAAAATTGTTTTCCCCCTGCTTTTTTGTTGGCTACTATATGTCTCCGTGGATTTGGTCTGGCCCCTTCCATGCTAACTGGACCTAACCCAGGAATGTTTGCATATGGTATCTTTTTCCATATGCCTTTGGGCAATATTATTGTCCATAAGTTTATTCCAGTGGACTTGTGCTATACTTGTCCTTTTGTGCTTGTCTTACTTCACTTAGCATCATTTTCTCCAGTTCTTCCCATGTGACAATATGCTTCATGCGTTCATCACTGCTTGAACTTTGCCGTGATGAACACTGGAGCACAGATGTCTGACCGTGGCTTGTTTCTTGCCTTTTCTGGGTATATGTCCAGTCGGGGTATTGCTGGGTTGTATGGTAGCTCAATTTCCATCTGTTTTAGATATTGCCAAATCGATTTCCATAATGACTGTACATACCTGCAGGTCCACCAGCAGTGGATGAGAGTTCCTATCTCACCATAGCCTCTCCAACACTTGTTGCTTTCTGATTTTTTTGGAATTGGACTGAAAGATAGCCCAATTAAAAAAAACAGAAAGGAAAAAATGTTCGAAGGGGAGTGGTGAGATAGGAACTCTCATTTATTTCTGATGGTCGTATAGATAGGATCTACCTTTGTAGAAAGTGATTTGGCAATACCTAAAATGGATGAAAATCGAGCTATCATATGACCCAGTGATTCCACTACAGGGCATATAACCAGAAGAAATAAGAAACAGGCCATAAACAATATTCTCCAATGTTCATCGTAGTGCAATTTAAAATTGCAACAACAAGAACAACAACAAATATGGAAGCAGCCTAAATTCCACCAGTAGAAGAATGGATTTAAAAAAAGAACTCTATTATATATTTATAAGAGAATATTTTGTATCCTTAAAAATTAGTGATAAAACATTTCATTTTGTGTAAAATGTTGTGGGGTATTAGGCTGAGCAAATTTAGCCAAGCACAGAAAGTCAGGGATAACAAGAGACCACTAAGGTCCAAGCAACAGAATGGGAACAGGGGAAAGGCACATAAAAACACAAGTGCTCATTGTCTTTCCTTTCATATGGATAGACACTCTCCCAACACAGACAGCCTTGCACATCAGGGTAGATCTTGAAATGTTCTTTGTGACAATGGATGTACCACCACCATTCCTTCTGAATCTGTCAATCCTGGTATATTCTGATGGACAAAGGCTAAAACTAGTCCATGACAGCTCACTAAGGCCTAGAATATAAATCTGTGTTTTTCGTGCAGATATAGCTCACTTATTGAATATCACATATATGGTGCTTTTTTCAAATAGAAGTATTGAGGCAAATTTGCCTCAGGCTAGGCTATTGGTGATTTTCTCCACAGCTTTTGCTTGCTTCATGTCTCTGTCACATTGCAGTTTTGAGTTTGTTTGTTTGTTTTTTCCAAACCATTTTATTTGACATTAATACAGATATCATATCATTCCATAGTTCATTCACCTCAAGCCCTACTGTATATTTCAAACCAAAATCACTGCAAAAAAATTCCTTTCCTCTCTAAACTCCTTGACATTTGCTCCCATTTAACCACACCTGTACCACCATTGTACCCCCACACCCCAGAAACCCGTATTCTTCTTGTTGTCCCTACAGGTTCATCACTCCTGGGTTTCATAAACTGAGACACAGAAACATGTCTGACACAAATTTAAGAGAGTGACCCCCCCCAAGAACCTAACACAACTGAGATAACAGAATACCAATCTTTAAGCACTCCATTTCATTTTGATAACTTTCAATTTTACTGATGTATTCCTCCCATGTTCCAAATTCCAATTATTAATTGATGTGTGCAGGTGTTTTTTCTCATTTGGAATTGTGCCCCATCAGCAGTCTTGTATGCGTTATTGCATTCACATCAGGATGTTCAACTCTGCTTTGAGAAAACAGCTACTTGACAGTCACATTTTGAGTGCCTTCCAACCCAATGACACATTTTCAGGCACATTCTCGACAAGGTTATGCTTCTATTCATGAGGTTTCAACATCTACAATATTTTTGGAACTATCCATAAGGTTTTCAGTGGCCAATTCCTCCTAACTGGACAGTCTACTTCTTTGTATTTCCATAGTTGGCAAAAACTAAAATTAGAGACAGAATAAGTATCAAATTGTTTTACAGTGATAGAAATGTTGTTCAAGACTTAACAAAAAATTTATAAAATATAATGTTATATCTGTTAAATTCAAGATCGTTTACATTGAAACCAACAACACATCCATCAATATAATGTTCCGTCAAATTTTAGTCTCTAAAGACATCGTTGACTTTGATTAACCTTAGACATTATTCCTTCAAATCTTTAAGCCTATCTTATGCTGTACCATGGGTTAATGTTTTCATAAGAGATTGTTCATTTTCAAAGACTTTACAAAAATTTTCTTTCATTCCACAAATTATCTACAGCAGATGTGGTTATTGCTAAAATAATCTCATTCAAAGCAGAAACTAATGCAATAGGACAAAATTTTATAACATCAACCAAATTCTTAAAATATCACAACTTACTATTAATTTAAAAATATATTTGATAATTATAAATTGAACTTCTAAAATGCAAAGAAAAACTAAACAATTTCATAGAAAAGTATTTATTTGTACATTATGAAGGCGTCTCTAAATTCAGTTATTAGCAGTTGTCCAGAAAAGAAGAAACACCTAATTACACCCATTACAAATAGTTATTTGATCACTTCAAAGAATATATTTTAGACAAACTAAAAAGTAATATGGTGGGGACTTATTTCATCTCACAATGCTTTTATTATAAGACACTATTTGATATATTAATAAGCCAATCGGTATCAAATAAATCCACATGGAAGAACATGACAGCCAGTGTGATCCAAGGATTGTAACAAATATAATCCAAATTCCAGGGAGGGAATGGTATCAGAGCTTAAATTGTGAACACTGGTTTGCAGAAGATGATGGATACCAGTTGAAGGCCCAAATCCGTTTGCAGCATCAACACATGGATCAAGGTGCGGTGATTTCCCTCTGATCCGTGCTGAGGCATGTGCACAGTCAGCTCACCAGACAGAGTGCAGTGTAAAGTTGATCATGGAAGATGCACTTGGGTTAAAATCAGTTGATCTCCCTTTTGACCCATTTGAAAACTGCTTCAGTGTTTGTTTGTTGTGGTTTTTTTCTGCCTGTGGACACCATGAAGGAAGCATTGCCAGTCACCAAAGATTGTAAATCATCAGATTCTGAAGTTGAAGGAGGTAATAGCATCAGAACACAAACTGTGAGAATATGGTGGGCAGAAGTCCAGGGATGACAGTGGGACCACAAGACACTTTGTGGGATTTACACAGGAGCCAAGTCCCCAAGACCCCGGTGATCCCCCTCCATCTACAATAGAGAGGAGCTGGAGGGAAGTGGTTACTAAGGAGAGTGAATTGGAGAGATGACTTTAGAGATGACTGTAGAAGATAAACCTGACTTGAACAGTTAAAACTTTGTCAGTTGACATCCCCCCCTTTTATGAATGTTAGGCCTTATTTTCAGTATTTTGTTTTTGTTTGATTGTATTGGGAATTATCTCAGATGTGTTATGTCATTGGGGGCCACCCTTTTGAAATTTTGTTATATGTTTTTCAGTTTATGAAATCCAGGTTTGTTGAACCTATAAGGACAGTAAATAGAATAAGGGTCTCTTGGGGGGTATTGTATGGGCTGGTGATGGGGGGGGTTGTCAGTTAAAAGTGAGCTGACATCAAGGAGTTCAAGAAGAAAATGAATATTTTGAAACTGTTTGTGGTAGCAATTGTATAATACTGCTTGATGGGATTGAACTCTGGAATGAAATGATATCTGAATTAACTCCCAATAGAATGGTTTTGAAAAGAAACACCACACAGTGAATGGCCCCAACTGTGAAGTTAAGAAAGCCCTGTGAAAGCAACAGATAGCCAGCTCGATTCCAGCCAAAGAGGTGGAAGCACTTCTGGAAACTTCAGAGGTGGACAAGGAGGTGGCTTTGGTGGTAGTGACAATGTTGGTTTGGGTAGAAACTTCAGTGGAAGTGGTGGCTGTGGTGGCAGCTCTGGCAGTGGTGGGAATGGCAGCAGTGGGGGTGGTAATAAAGGATGTCACAATGATGGAAGCCCTTAGGGAAGGTGGTGGAAGTTATAGTGATTTTGACAATTACAATCATCAATCTTCCAATTTTGTCCGATGAAGGGAGGAAACTATGGAGGCAGAAGCTCTGGCTAGGAGGTTGGTGGAAGTCAAAACTTTGCCAAACCATGAACCAGTAGCTATGACAGTGGCAGAAATTTCAATGACCAGCAAACAAAGCTTTGCAGGAAGCAGAGTCAGAGAAGTAGCAGGGAAGCTAAGGTGACAACAGATTTGGGGACTCAGGCAAGCACAGTGGTGGCAGGGCCTTGCTGCTACAAAGAAGGCATGCTTTAGACATGCTCGTGTGTGTGGGTAAAAGAACTTGAACACCGTATTTGTGACTAATTCTTTAACAAGTTACTTTAGGTTCTGTTCTGTGGAAAGTGTAAAGAATTCCAACAATGGGTTTTGATGTTTGCTTCTTTTTTGCATCCATGCTGTCTATGGCTGAATGTAATAGTATGATCATAACACTGAATAAATACCTTTTTTTTAACATGATGGGGAAGTACACATGGATTAAGCTTCTGGAGAATCCCTTTGATCATGGATCAGGGATGTGCGTAGCCTTGCTATCATGCAGAGTGCATTGGGAAGTGGATTATTGCAGATGAAATTAGGTTAAAATGTAGCACCTTAATATTTGTTCCCCCTTATGACCTATTTTAAATTTATTCTGGTTTTTCATAGTTTCTGCATTCCATTTAATCAAGGTTTTTATGTTTTACTTTGCTATTGTTGTTAGATTTTGGGTTTTAAAAAAATGTTTTCCTGTATGTGATATCAAGGATAGGCAAATCTATTGAGATAACAATAGGATGAATGGTTCTTTATGGGTATGGCCAGGAGCTTGGGGAGAAATGGGATGCTAATAACGATGAGTACAAGACTGAAGACAATGTTCTTTAACTGATTGTGGTGATGATTGTACACTTTTCTTGATGTAATTGCACAATTGATTTGTATGCTATGTGGATTATATGCCAAAAATGCTGTTAAATGAAAAATTTTTTTAAAGTATTAAATTATATATCTTTGTTACTACAGTCTTAAAAATAAGATCGAATGGCTAGTGGGGTTACCTAATATTATTGTAAATTAACCATATTTTACTTCTTTTAAAACCATTCTTTACTTTTTCTCTATATAACAGAAATAAAAATAATGCATCATGTGACCTGTTAAATAATAGTATAACCAGTCTTCTGGAAAAGAACATAGAAATAAAAAAGAAGAAGAAGCAGTCTGTTGTATTTGCCGTTGATATTCTCCTTGAAGAAGAGTAGCAAAATGGGGCTGACTGGATGCCCTCTGAGGTAGTTAGTTTATTGTGCCATCCTGGCCCCTAAACACACATGGGGCTAATTGACGGGTGGGGGGATAAATGGCTTGGTGAGCCTTGCCTTTCTAGTTCTTGGATATCTGGCTTTCTGATGGTCAGACCAGGGTGAGGCAGCCTTAGCCAGTTCCCTGCTTTACCTGGCAATGCTTACTTCTTGCAAGACCTCCTTGAGGAGAAGCTGCATGGACCCACCGGATACAGGCCTGGGTGCTGGAGCAGCCGTGTGGAGGCCTCTGCCAGCACTAAGATGCTTAAACATTCACTGGATTGATTTTCCTCCTGCAGTTGGCATCACTGTGTCTGTTTTGTGAGATGAAGGAGGATTGTGTGGATTGATGTTGGACATATGATTTAATGGGTTAATGTTGGACATGGCTTGGGCAGCACGTGGTTGGGATGTTTTCTTGATGCACACATAACCTTTACATAAAACTCTTGTACATGAGTTTCTGTAGATTTGTTTCTTTAAAATTCCCAGCCTAATACAGCAGCTGACAATAGCAATAAATTACCATGGTATCTGTACTTAGGTACTTGTTTTTGTTTGGGCCCATCCATCCTCTTATACGATATTATACTTTCCATGAGAGTATGTATTTTGTTTCATTTCTTCCTATGTTTCTTATACTTCTTACATTGTCTGACAAATAATACAAGTTTAATACCTACGTCTAAATAACGGATTGGATGAATAAAAGCTAAATTATTACCCACAAGTCAATGTAGAACATAGATACAAATGGTACAGCTTCCAACAAGGAAAATAGCAATTGGCTTAGATTATCCATTTATTGCAGGAAATGGGATAAAAGATGTCTTAAAGGAAATAGATACAATTGTGATCAGCCCTAGTGGTGTTGCTGGTGGAGTTTAAGCAAAAACTTTTTCCTGGAAATTTTCCTCAGAGCCAGCATCACTTCTTTGTTCCTCAGGGTGTATATCAGGGGATTCAGCACGGGGGTGACTGCGCTGTAGATGATGGCCACGATCCGATCCTGCACCATGGAGGAGGCTGAGGCAGGCCGGCTGTAGGTGAAGCCCACAGGTCCATAGAAGAGGCATACAACCATAAAATGAGAGGCACAAGTGGACAGAGCCTTTTGAAGCACACTGCAGGACCGGTGCTTGAAGAGAAGGAAGCCAATAATATAAAAGTAGGAGAGAAGGGTTAGGAGGAAGGCCCCCATTGATACAATGCCTGCCATAATAGCAAGAAGCCATTGATGGGGTAGTGTGTTGTTGCAAGCAAGTTCTAAGAGAGGCTTGACATCACAGAAGAAATGATTCACTTTCTGAGAGTGACAAAAGTTGAGGCGCGCTGTCATGACTGAATGCATCAGGGCATAAAAGAAGCTGATCAGCCAAACTGCACCTACTAGCAGAAGACACACCTGGTGGTTCATGATGAGCATATAGCGCAGGGGGTAGCAGATGGCCACAAAACGGTCAAAAGCCATGATGGCTAATAAGATGGTCTCCGTGCTTCCCAGAAAATGGAAGAAATGGAGCTGAGCAATGCAGCCTAGGAAAGAGATGGCTTTCCTAGAGGAGACAAGGTTCATGAGCACCTTGGGCAGAGTCACTGAAGAATAGCAAATATCCAGACAAGAAAGGTTTCCCAGAAAGAAGTACATAGGGGAGTGGAGTTTGGGCTCCAAGATGACAATCAGTAATATAGCTCCATTTCCAACCAAGTTTACCAGGTAAATCATAAAGAAAAGCACAAAAAAGAAAGGTTGCAACTCTTGTGTGCTGGTCAGACCAAGTAAAAGAAACTCCTGCACTATAGTGGCATTAGCCATGGCTGTGGGAAGCTAATGCAATTATAACCAGTTGATTTGGTGGGAATTTAAATGTACACTGCAGGGGTTAAGTAAAGAAAATGCTTCATGTGGAAGGATTTAGAGATGAGGGGTGGTGCAGTGCTTAAAGGTTTGACTGTTAACCAAAGACTAATAGGTCAAACACTACAGGCTCTGGGGATGTGGCAGTCTGCATCCATAAAGATTTACAGCCTTGAGAACCCTATGGGGAAATTCTACTAACCGGCAGCAAGTGTGGCTTTCTTTGGTGGAGATGGACTTGCAGGGAATGATTTTACCAGTTTGCACTAAATTTTCTTAGGATCAAATGGGGAAGACTGATATACATGTTAAATGCTTAACCAACAAAATGAATTAGATCAACAAAAGCAGCATATTATAATAAATCACAGATGTAAAGAACGTGAAGTCATAACTTTACATCTGACACTCAAATTAGGGGTCTAGACCATTGTTTTAAATATTTAAAATTTTTAATAAATTTTCCTTTAAGAAAAAAAACCCAGGATAATAGTTGTTCAACTCACTAAATTCTATGATCTGGCAGGATCATCGATCTAGTCTGGCAGTAATTTCCCCCACTTCTTCTAAAATGCATAAAGCAACAAAAGAGTGACACAAAAACCTGACAGCTTAATCCTCAAGGTTCACTGAATCACAAGTTGAGATGAAAATAAAAGCATAATCCAGGATTCATAAGATAGCACATGAGAGTGGAGTGGACTGTTGGTGTTACTAGGAAAACTCTGAGTGTTGTTTGACTCTAACAGTAGGAGGGCCAAACGTTAAACAAAACAAAACCTTCCACACAAGTGCAAAAAATTCCCCAACTGTTAACCCCAGTGGAAATTTCTACAGGGGAAAATTTTCAAGGCATTACCAATACAAAGGGGCAAAGAAAAAATATGCATAGTATGAAACAAGAGAAGGATCAAAGCATTGTCCTTTGTGAAAGGAAAGAATGATCCCTGTACCAAAAAGAGAGCAAGTATAGTTCATGAGCTGACGAAATAGAAGAATTACCGCTAAGCTCGTCACCCACCAACACTAATGTTTCTCTGCTAATAATCAGTTCTAAACTAACTGTCACCAAGTCAGTGCTAACTCATATTATCCAATACCCCTATGGGTTTATGAGACTGTAACTGTAACAGAGTGTAGAAAGCCTGCATTTTCTTCCACAGAGGGGTTGGTGGTTTTGAATTGCTAACCTTGCAGTTAGCAGCTCAGCATATACCCATTTGGACCATAATCAATTCAGAACATCATGCGTCAATGTAAGAGTCCAACAAAAGAACCTCATGGGTTGACAGAAATATGTCAACTTTATAATCATAGTAATTGAGGAATAAGCCAAAAACTTAGTTATGGATCTAGTAACCGAGATCAACACAACTTACAAAATTGACTAATAACGTATATAGAACTCAAAACCCTCAAAGAAAACAGTTTACATTATGTTCAAATGTACATTGAACATTTGCAAAGCCAAGTATATACTGGTGCTTCTATAAAGCTACAAAATATTCACAAAGTAAAAATCAATTTAGATATATTTTGATAGAATTAGAAAACAATAAAGAAAACATATCTAGACATTTCGTTAGTGTTTGAAACTAAAAATATCACTCCTAAATAATTAATGTGCCAATGAAAAATCAAAACACAAAGTAAGAAAAAATTTAAGCAGAATAACAATGAAGACCACTCCTGCCCTCCGTCACTTTCATCGAGTCAATGCCAACTCATAGCCACCCCATGGGACAGGGTAGAACAGCTCCTGTGAGTTTCCCAAAGTTTTCACTGGAGTAGAAACTCTCTTCTTTCTCCTGAAACAATGAAGATAAGACATATCAAAGTTTTGTCACAAAAATTATAAGCAGAAAAAAAGCATTTATCTTAAATTCATATTTGAGTAAATATGTCAAAATAAATAAATTAATCTCTCATTTAATGATCTTAATAAATATATAAGTGAATATGAGTAAATATGCAAGCAACTCAAAGATTTAAAAGTAGAGGGAATGTAAAATAAAACAAAATCATTTATTAAAAGATAGAACCAACAAGCAATAGGAAAAAATATAAAGGAAAAGCATAAGTGATCACTTCATCAATTCTTGCAGATTGCTAAAGGAAAACACAGATGAAGAAAAGGGAAATAGAGAGAATTTCAAAGTAACAACAAGAAAATCCATCTACAGGTTATATCAATATTATGAACAATTTTATGCCCATACATTTGAAAATGCAGGTGACTATTGAATATGTACATTGTAGTAATCCGTGATCACTACTGTAGAGTTAGACAAAGTGACACAATAAGAAAAATGTTTAGCGAAATCAAAATGGAATCCCCAAAATGCTCAGGTCAACCACAGGAAGGCAATAAAAGATACCCAGAAACACAAGAGCCAAAAGAAACAAGCAAAAAACAGTAAAGTGCCAGGTTTATGCTCTAATGTGTCAGTAATCACCATAAAAGTTGATTAGTTTAAAAGAAAGCATGGTCCAACAATATGATGTTTACAAGAAACTCGCTTAAAAGTTAATAATCTAGCAAGTTAAACATGTAAGAGTGAAAAAAGCCATAGCATGCAAATATTATGAGCATGTAATACAATAATTGATCTCAAATGAAAGAGAATGACCAAGGATCAAGAAGAATTTGTATGATAACAAAATAATCAAATCACCTGGGAAACATAGTAATCCTAAATGCAGCAAAGAGTAAGCCCTGCAAACACACAAAGCAAAAGCCAATAGAACTAAAGTGAGAAATCATCAAATTCACCATTATAGCTTAGGTCTCAATACGCATTTTTCAAAGACTGTAAGAGCTGATGTTCCACAGAAAATCTCTAAGGATATTACTCTGAACATCACAAATGGGAGCGCATTAAAAATTCATGAAAAATAACTAAAGGATAACGGAACTATTTTGTAAGCTTTTTGAAGCACAGTCACGTATGAGGAAAGTCAGAATGTATTGCTATAATATCACAGAAACCTTTATTAAATAAAACTATCAAAATAGGAACTGTTGCTTCTCAGCATATCCCCCATCTAGGTCTATACATTTCTGAAGAAGTTGTTCCCATTTCTGAATTTTTTGGAAGAATTCTGTGCTCTCTGTTTACACCACATCCACAGTACAGTTTGGCATACCCAGGGAACTCAAATTGTGTCCCTTTAGAATGCCTTTGGCTTGGAGAACAAAAAATAAGGCGAAGGGAGAATGAATGGGATTATAGTGTGTATGTGGGAAGGTTCCCAGTCAAGGTCTCACAGGGCGGCCCTTGATATCCACAAAGGATGGGTAGGCCCATAATCCTGATTTGGAGACGAGTGGGGGAAGGGCTCAGCACTTTGCTAGTATTTTTCTCACCAGTGTAGCTTTCTGTTTTCTCTAGCATTCTTTATAACATGCCTCATGGTTGTCCTGTGTCCTTTGGGGAAATCTACAATATAATCCTTTT
Source organism: Tenrec ecaudatus (assembly GCF_050624435.1). Classification (NCBI taxonomy): domain Eukaryota; kingdom Metazoa; phylum Chordata; class Mammalia; order Afrosoricida; family Tenrecidae; genus Tenrec; species Tenrec ecaudatus. Next base: position 307,859,003 of record NC_134530.1, read on the forward strand.
GGAAGTTCACAAACACCATCAACATAAACAACACTCTAAGCTCACCTCTCTGCCTTGAGTTTAATTGGCTCAGCAGATCACGTAGGAAGCTTCTGTTTCATTGGACATTTTAATTTTATTTTTTTATCAAGCATTCTAATGAGACTACGAAGTCTACTGAGAAAATTGATCTGAAGTCATATATTCAACATTTTAAAACATGTTTTGTCTGGACTTAACCCATGCTTGTCCAAGAACCAAAGTGGTAATATATTTTACTTCTCCTTGTAGGTCACCTAGGCAACAGTCACCAGTAAAGCCATAGAACAAACGCACTCACTTTAATGAATTGAAACCACACACAGTAGGTTATCTAATCATAATAGAATGAAACTCTATATCAAATCGATTAGAAACTAGAGGCAAATCCTGCGAGTGGTGTGTGTGCATGTAATGCGTGCTTTTGGATGAAAATGAAAGGGCAATGTCTCAAAAGAGGGAGGATGCAGTGAAAACAGCGATATGAGGAAATGCAAGACACTAATGCGCACATACCACTGAGCCATGGTGGCATAGTGAACCATGCACCGAGCTGCTAGCTCAGTCATTTGAACTACTAGATCCATAGGGCTGCTATGACGGGGACTCAATCCAGGGGCAGTGGGTTTGTGTTGAATGATTACATTATGAATAAGGAACAATCTCAACATAATAATACAGATTCCTGTCTCAAGAAGTTAAAAAAGGGGTGAAAAATAAAACCCAAGAACGTTGAATGTGCAAATGTGCTTTAAACAATTGATGTATGGATGGATTGTGATAAGAGTTGCATGAGCCCCTAATAAAATAATGAACAAAAAAAAGTTGAAGGGAGAAAATAATGAAACCAAAGACGTAAATTAGTGGAACAAAACCCAGAAGTCATTATTAGGCTCACACAAATATGCTTAATTGATTTTTGACAAAGGTCCAAAAGCAATTTAATAGAGAACAGATTTTATATTTAACAAATGGTAGTAGATGAATTGGACATTTTTATTCAAAAGTAAATAATTAACCAAACAAACCTTTATGTAAGCCTCATATCTTATTTTTTTTAATGGAGCAAGAACATTAATGCATAGCATAAAACAGAAAACTAGAAAAAGGGGAAGAAAGTCATCACGATTTAGGGTAGTTAAAATCCATTAAAAAAAGCACAATCCATTAAAGCACAATCCATTAAAAAAAGAATAATGATTAGATCTCAGCATAATAAAAATGCTTTTGCTCTGCAAAATTCCCTGTTAAGAAAGTGAAAAGATAAGCCTTAGTTTAGTAAAAAAATTTTCAAGGCATGTGACAAAGGACCAATATCAAGAATATAAAAAGAACTCTAAAAAATTCTCTTAGAAAATATTAATGTGACATAAGAAGACATTTCACAGAAAAGAATATAACTAATGGCAAATAAGCACATGGAAAGAGACTTAACATTATTATTTCTCAGGGAAATGCAAATTAAAATCACAAGAAAGTATCACAAACGTTTATCAGAATGGTCAAAATAAATAATAGAACAACACTGAAGTGAAGTAGAAAGCGAACATAGGAATTGTTGATGATTTCAATATTTCCCGTTTATATGGAAGGCAAGTTTCCTGTATCTATTAAAATTGAAATTATTTAAACGTATGTTTTGAATTATGGGCAGATATACTTCCACGTCTATTTATCATCCCATCTGTTTCATGGTAGTAAAATATTGGAAGGAATCTAAATATCAGAAGTAGAAGACTAGAAAAATTGTTTCTATGTACTGCAATAATGTCAACTTTAATATACACCTGCAGACACACTGAGAGAAGTGCACAAATTATTATTATTATTTTCGGTATTTCACTGCACAACCTGCTTCAATGCCTTAAACCCACCAGGTAAAGGCAGTAAATAGTTCAGGGTGCGAGTTTGCATTGGCATGGGACACTGTGAGAGGCCCACAGGATCGGAACTCTAACAAATCCAAACCCATGCACCAAGTGCACAAACTATAGAGAGTATATGGGTAGATAGATGATAGATGATAGTGCAATAGGTAGATAAAAAAATTGAACATTTTGACATGAAAAAATTGTAGCTACTCTGCATGTTTGTTGCATTGACTAACATTGAAATTCCCTGTTTACTGACTACCTATTATAAAAACTACTCAATGGAGAGCAAATGCTTTGAGAGTGATTAGGGCAATGAATGTATGGATGTGCTTTACACAATTGATGTATGTACATGTGTGGATTGTGATAAGAATTGTATGAGCCCCTAATAAAATAGAAAAAAAATCCTACTCTCATTAAGTCTTATATATCATTTTTAAACATTCAGCTCTATAATTCATCTACACAGCCCCCTGAATACAATGCTGTGCTCAAGAAGGGCATTTAGAAGTTTGCCAGTGCAAACAGCAATGTGAGAAGCAAGCAGTGTGTATATGTAGCTTAAGCAAATCGTTTTCAGTGTTAAAGATTCAATTGTTTCAGCAATTCATTTTGGATTGGGCTGTGCTCCGTGACATTAATGATTTACAATGATTAATCAGCATTTGTAGACAATATTTAGAATTTAAGTAAGATTTAAAAGTTATGATTCATGAAGAAAAATAGTTGCATGAATATGGATATAGACGGGATGTTCTGTTGAATTGGCGATGTTGGAGAAAATAAAATTAATTTTGGTAAACAGAAACATAATAGAAAACACTGTAACTGAGTATACATCAAAATTTAAGGGTGCCTGCATGTGAAACTGCATAAGTAAATATTTTCACTACAGTTCTGATATTTTTCTTCTTCTTCTTCCAGTAAGGGCAATACAACTGCAAAGTTATGTGAGTTTCTAACACTAGATGTAATCCAACATCCTATCTACTACTCAAACTAGAGACTGCTCCATTTATGCACGTTAATTTTGACATATATTAAAAGATTATTCGACGATGCACCCTTTCACCGTTTCCTTCTTTTTGTAACCTCTTTTCTTTCCAACACACATATACACATAACCACAGACACACATAATCATACATCCAATTACCACACGCATCTAGTTTTCACCACACAGAGAGCCTACCCTGGAGGAAACAACAACAACAACAAAACTGATGCTAGAAAAATAGTTACTCAAATCCAGTTTTTCCAGCTACAGATTTTTGACTTGAGGCCGCTTGTGTTACCAACCTACAATTTCCAGAACCTGAATTAAAAGATGTTGTTTTCCACTTATTCCCTCAACTAATTTGCCTTAAATTTCTTTGTCCATACTGACCTTGGAATGAATATAAAATTTGTCTCACAAAGGATATATGGAAAACAGAAATTTAGTATATTTGTTGTCTCTTTAAATATCATGGAGAGTACCTGTTGACTAAATGTTTGTATTTAACATTTATTACAGTATTACAGACAGCAAATATCGCATTTTATTCTGGCAAGACAGGAAAAAATAATAGACGCTTAATCCTCTGTCAACGTCCCTTAAAGGCATCCTGGGAATTTATGTCTTGGGATCTTCTCTCCAAGGCCTTATTCACTCCACATCCCTCTTCCCATAAGCCTAATTTATGTGTTTATGTGGCATGATATTTATATTTTAAAATAATGATTTTGATAACAGCTTTTGAGAACAAAGGACTAAGAAAATACAAAAGAAGAAGAAGACACAGCTCCTATTCTTGGGACGCCTACCATCTAGAAAAATACAAAAGGTTTCATCAGGCAACGCAATTAAATGTAATCCAAAACTAATTATCACTCCATTGTACACCCTCCGGAAAATGAATGATTTGGTCAAGTAAATGGTCAGACATTGAAGACTGCACAGTGAAGATGAACGAGGTTAACTTATATGGAAGGACTCAGTGTTTATGTAGTCTCTAAAATTCTGAGAAGCAGCTTTATGGAGCCTGTCAAAATAATGCAAGGATTCTGTTACTTACACTATTATAGTAAATATTTTTCTTAATGCAAACAGAGAAAGGTTTTCATCCCTGAGCTCTCTTTCAAATCCCCAAATCCCAGTAAAAACTTACTTCATTATTTAATAGCAATGTTACCCAAAGTTTTACTTCAAACCTATCCTTGATGTTCACGATATTAGTTTAAAGAGAGAGAGAGAGAATAGGGACTCAAAATTGGATCATCTTTTCCTTTCCTTTCTTTGTATAATGAATGGGTTACAATGATGGAATTATTTTTCCAATGTTGAACTATTCTTACATATCTGGGAAGAATCCCACTTAGTCATGATGGTTTTTATTCAGTTATTTCTAATTTGGAGGTGTGTTTTTATTTATGAGGCATTGAATTCCAGTGAGTAGGATTTTTTTCAGAATTTTTGCATATATGTTCATGGGGAATATTGGACTCTATTTTTCTTTTCTAATGGTGTCTTTGGCTGCCTTTGGTTTTGAGGTAATGCTCCTAATGGGTCGCTAAGAGTCAGAATGGACTTGATGGCGGTGAGAAGTGAGAGGTCAAAAGAGGGAACGTGATGGCTGGCACTTCCTTCCCAAAGCTTTACAGCCTCATTTCTTAGTAGTATTTTTGGAACTATACTGCCACAACTTTCTATCAGAGAACAGTCAATGTTCCAACTACTGACCTTGTAGTTGGTAGCCAATCATTTCATCGCTGCACCATGAGGGTCCCTTAAAGTCTACCTATGGTGATACAAAGCTGCAAAGTGGTTGTTTAGGGAGGAGTGGAGAGGTGCGTTAGAAGAAGGCACGGGTGACCTTTACAGAGTGATGGATATTCTTTGTCTGGATTAGTGGGGTAGTTAAATAAAGCCATCAAGTCTTCATCAGAGAGCCCATTTCAATTATGTGTGTCCTTGTATAAAATTTAAATCTCAAGGAAGTAGTCATTTCCAGTTGTTGTTAATGGTGACTTATAATGACGCCATGTGAGCAAACCATATAGTTTCAAGGGTTTGATCCCCAAACGCAGATCACCAAACCTATCCTACGAGGAATCTCTGCGTGCATTCAAATCACTGACCTTTCTGCCAGGAGTTGAGCACTTTGTCAGCTGCACCACTCAGGGACTGTTGAAATGTAAGAGGGTACATTGTCAAACCAATTATAGTAGAGGTGGTTAGGTTAAAATGCAATTCCTTAGCTTTTGGGGATTTTTCCCCTCAAAATTCTATTATTGGGAGTTCATACAGATATCGTGTCAGTCCATCATTCAGCCTTAGTATTGGATCTCCATTTTGACCCATTTTAAAGTTGTTTAAGTTTTTAATATCTTCTACTTTATTTCTACTGATATTTTTCTGATTTATCTAGCCACTGCTATTAGTTACTTTCCCCTCTTGTTTGTGTTTTGTATGATGTTCTGTATATGTAATCAGGAGTGGTAAATCTATTGAGCTAGTAACAGGACTGATAATTGCCCAGCAGCATGGAAGGAAGATGTAAGGTAAGGGGGGACTGGGAAAAATGAGTACAAGAAGAACATGTTCTGAAATTGATTGTGATCTTGGCCATTTGAGAATATTTGATGAAAGTATAAGATCAAGTAAAGAACAAATGAAACTGGAAAGGTTTGCTTTAACTCAATCTTTATAACCAACTAAATCATAATCCCTCTTTTTTTGTTTCATTCACCTAATTAAGAGCAAAAAAGTCTTAAAATAAGTTTTTGTGGTGAATAAAACAAAAACCATGGGATGTACTGAATACAAGGATGTACAGGTGACTGGGTGATGCAAACATTTCCTTTGGCTGCAAGCATAGGGGTCAGTAATTTGAATCCCCCAGTGTTACGACCCCGTGGAGTTCTTCTCATTTGTAGCACATGTATGGGGATGGACAGGAGTCAGAATTGATTCCATGACAGCAGGTTTTGGGGGATTTTTAAAAAATAAGTTCTTTCAAGGTGTTTAAGAGTCTGGGTTGTGTAATGGGCTATGCATTCAGCTGCTAATGCAGGGTTTTCAGTTTGAAACCACCAGTCACTCCTCAGGATAGAGATGAGGCTCCGCTCCTCTAAGGATGCACAGCCTCAGAAAGCCACAGCGGCAGTCCTCTCTGTGCTATAACATCAGTATGAGTTGGTATCAACTCAATGGCAGTGGGTCTGTTTTGTTGGTTTTTTTTTACAATGTGTGTTCACAGAGAAGATGAAAACAATGAAAGAGCAAAGAGCTTCATGTACACATATTATAGAACATGAAAAGTCACAGAAGTCTAGTACAGTCTCATGTTTGTTCAACAGCATTTATCTACTACCTACTACAAGACTGATATTTGAAATGCAAACGTAAAGACATAAAGTACACACTGAATCTAACCCAGGGCTAAAAGATGGGGCCCTGACAGGACAGAGTAGAATTGCCCCACAGGGTTTTCAAGGGTGCAGATCTTCATGGAACTGGACTGCCTGTGGAGCAACTGGTAGATTTAGATCCTGACCAGTTGGTTAGCATCCAAATGAGTCAATCACTTGCAACCAGGACTTCTTTGAAAGAAGTCAATAGGCTGCATCAATCAAGTAATAATAGCTTTGGTAAATGCTTTGAAATGTACAATACTGAGTGATATTATCAAGTTACTATAGGTGGTGAGAAGATGCAACTTTATATAGACTAAACAAATGATTCGTCAACCAGCCCTGTTTGGAAGAAGGAAGAGAAAACACGTTTACTGGAAGTAGCAAGAGGAAGCTTTGTAGAGAAAGTAGATCTTCAGCAAGACTCTAAAGAATGGAGATATTTTGATCAAACAATTGCGGGGATACAAATTGCAAATTCAATCATGGCCATGGCGATAGGAGAGAACCACAGTTCCATTTCTCCAGGTGTAAGGATCATTTATACGTTGGAAGGAGAGAAGAGTTCCTGGGTGAAGTTGATGGTTCAAACCAGGCCAGAGGCACCTTGAAATACCAACGCGGTGGTCCGCTGCTGAAAGGTCACAGCTGTGAAAACTCCATGGAGCGTTTCTGACATGCGCAGAGTAATCCCAAGTCAGCATGAACTCCGACACAACCAAGATCAAAAACATAGATGGGTTGCATGAATGTCACATAGGGAGAAGTAGATAGAAAGCATGTAAACCACCTCAAACAACCTGACGACATCACTCTGTGTTTTACCCTTTAAACCTCTTACCAACGCTATGAACATTTGACTTATGAGTCCTATTTACTGCTTTAAAGGGAATCCTGGTGGCAAATGCTTAAATCATTTAAAAATATTAAAATTGAACAAGAGACTTAATATTCTGTCATCTAAAAAATAGTTTACTCAAAGGGATGTATGCATAACAGTAGGTCAAGAATGGAGACAAACGACTTTCTTAAGAAATCATGACAGAAAAATAGAAATGGGGAACAAAAATCAAGACAGAAGCTAGGGAGTATCTTGAATTTGACTCGATTGAGCCTGAGGGTACATTGGGTCGTCTGTCCAGTAGTGTGAGAATTGAGAACTCACATAGGAGGACTAGAAAATAGATAGTATTTCTTCCTTACAGAATTCAGAGTGAAAACTACAATCTTCCTTTCCGGGGGCCCAGAGTATTGCATCCAGGTGCAAGACAAGGACAAGGTGGAATTTTGTAGGACAGCACGTCCATATGAACGGCAAGTAGATCTCAACTTTCCCGGGCACTGAATTTTTATTGGTTGATTGAAAAAATGTCGCCAACGTATTAGTGCCAGAAAACGCAGGATTTTTATCATGGGGGATCAAATGGGACTTGGTCAGGAGTGGCAAGAAGCAATTGTGGCTGTTAAGAGACCCGAGTACAAAATACCAAAGGGTTTTTATCACAAGGTACCACAGGGACAGGACTTGGGGTCATATTAAAGCACAACTGTTGAGAGACCACGTGGCATCAAATTAACAAAAGCTCTGAAATTCAATCACTGAGGTTGAGTATTTCAACTGTTTCATAACTGTCACTAGAAACAACCATTTGGGGAAAATATGAATGGAACATTAGATTCTTTGAATGGAAGTGATGCATATCCAAAGAGAACATCCTGATAGCTTAGTGATCACACACCTAGATGCTAACCACAGCCAGCAGTTGGACAGCACCATCCATTCCTCTGGAGAAAGAAGACACTCACAGTCTCGCAAATTCACAGGGGCAGTTCTACCATGTCCTTTTGGGTCGCTACGAGTCAGAATGGCCTTGATGTCGGTTCGAAGTGAGAGGTTATAGGAGAGAACGTGATGACTGGCACTTCCTTCCCAAAGTTTTTACAGCCTCTTGGATATCTTTATTCCTCAATGTGTAGATTATGGGATTGAGCATGGGCGTTACAACACTATACAAGACTGAGATCAGTCTGTCTTTCTCCAGGGAGTACGTCGAGATGGGCCGTACATATGTGAAAATAGCACTGCCGTAGTAGAGAAGGACAATCAGCAGATGAGATGCACATGTGGAAAAGGCCTTCTTCCTCCCCTTGGAAGAGCGGATTTTCAAGATGGTGGAGATTATGTAGAGATAGGAGAGGATGATGCACAAGAAAGGGGTCCAACCGATGAACACACCAATGGAGAGCAATGCCAGCTCGTTGACTGATGTGTCCCCACAGGACAAGATCAGCAAAGGGGGGATGTCACAGAAGAAATAGTTTATCTGGTTGTTGCCACAGAAGGGAAGACGAAAGGTCAGTGCTGTGTGCACCACTGAGTTGAGGAAACCACCGGTCCAGCAAGAGGCAGCTAACTGGTTGTACAGTATTTTGTTCATGATAACCGAGTATCTCAAAGGCTTGCAGATGGCAATGTAGCGGTCATATGCCATGGCTGCCAAGAGGAGACACTCTGACCCCACAAAGAAAATGAATGCAAAAAGTTGAACCACGCATCCCCCATAGGAAATGCTTTTCTTCTGAGACAGCAGATGCACCATCATCTGGGGGACATTGGTGGTGGTGTAGCAGATGTCAAGAAAGGCCAAGTTCCCTAGGAAATAGTACATGGGTGTATGCAAGTGTGCATCCATTGCCGTCACTAACATAATGAAGATATTCCCGCCCAACGTGCAGACGTAAGTCAGAAGGAAGACAGTGAAGAGTAAAAACTGCAGATCATTTAGGTTGGAGAATCCCAAGATGATGAATTCTGATGGACCAGTTTGATTTTTAACTTCCATGATGTAGCCTGGTTTCCTTTTGGAAATTTGGGCCGAGGGAGGCAAAGAGCAGACAGAATAAGCATGCGGTACAGTAACAACGGGCTGCAAAACAGACAGTAGAAGGGTTACACATAAAACCATCGCCATCTACATGAGACTCGAAAGAAGTGAAACAGCAACCTTTCAAAACCCGTACCTGCTACCTACCACCAAACACAAGTAAATACATCCAACATTTCACCTCTCTCTCTCCTTCCCTCTAACTGACCCCAGCCTCTCCTCTTTTCTATCTACCTTTAGGAAGAGGCTTTACCGGGGATAATGTTCCCTTCTATCAGGTCCAAATCACAGCAACCGTGCTCTCTACAATACACTGAACCACCACCCAGTACTGCGACAACTTCAAACTCTAAAGTTTGAGCCCATCATTGCAGCCACCGTGTCAGGCCATCTTGTTCAGGGCCTTCCTCCTTTTTACTGCCCCTGCCCTTAACCTAACATGATGTCCTTTTGCAGGGATCGTTTTCAGGTCTCAAATATATGAGGTGAAACCTCTCTATCTTGGCCTCTAGGGACCAAACTGACTGTACTTCTCCTAAGACAGAATTGTGTGTTCTTTAGCAGTCTATAGCACTTTCAATGCTCCTCGCCAACACTGTAGTTCAAATGGATCAATTTTTTTTCCTATAGTTCAAATTCATCAATTTTTGTTTCCATCTTCCTTATTCAATGCCCAACTTTCACATGCACAAAAGGTCATTGAAAGTACAGTGGCTTTGGTCAGCTACACGTAAGTCCTCAAAGTAACACCTTTGCTTTTGAATACTTTAAAGAGGCCCCATGTAGCAAATTTACCCGATACAATATACCTTTCCATCTCTTGATTGCTGCTTCCATGGGCAGTAATTATGGAGCAAAGCAAGATAAAATCAACTTCTATCTTTTCTCTGTTTATCATGATGCTACTTATTGGCCCAGTTGTAAGGATTTTAGTTTTCTTTGCATTGAATTGTAATCCTTGATCTTCATCAACAAGTGCTTCAGCTCCTCACTTTCAGCAAGCAAGGTTGTGTCACCTCCATATCACAGATTGTAAATAAGCCTTCCTCCCTTCCTAATAATAAAGTCTTCTATATATCATCAAGCCTCTCTGATTGTTTGCTCAGCATACATATCGAATAAGTATAGTGGGGGGATACAACCTTGTCTCACACAGTTCCTGTTTATAAAACATGCAGTATTCCCTTGTTCTGTTCACAAAACTGCCTCTTGACCCATGTGCAGGTCCTGCATGAGCATGATGTCATGTTCTGGAATCCCCACATCTCAAGATTATCAATAATTTGTTGTGATCCACACAGTTAAATGCCTTTGAATAGTAGACGAAACATAAGTAAACATCTTTCTGGTGTTCTCTGCCTTGAGCCAAGATGCATCTGACATCAACAATGAGATCCCTGTTCCATGTCCTCTGCTGAATCATTTCTGAACCTCTAGCAACTTCCTGTCAGTGTACTGCTACAACTGTTACTACATGATCTTCAGCCAAAAATTAATCGGATGAGATATTAATAATGTTGTTGTTAGATGCCCTTTGGTCATCCCTGACCCACAAAGACAATATGCACAATCTTATGCTATCCTCACAATCATTCCTAGGCCTGAGTCCATCATGCAGGAAGTTATCAATCCATCTCATTGAGCGCCTTCCTTTTTTTCACTGCCTCTCCACTTTACCAAGCATGATGCCCTTCCCCAGGGACTGTCTTTCCGGACAATATGTCAAAAGTGTGTAGAGGAAGTCTTGCCATCCTTGCCTCTGAAGAGCAATCTGTCCCAACTTCTTCCAGTACTTACTGGTTTGCGCTTGTAGCTGCCCATGGTACTTTGGGAATTATTCTCTAGCACAGAAGTCAAATGCATTGATTGATATTAATAATACTGTTCTATAACTTGAGCGATCTGTTGAGTGACCTTTCATTGGAACGGGTACAAATATGTATCTCTTCCAGTCAGTTGGTCAGTAGCGGCTTCCAAACTTCCTGGCATAGACAAGTGAGTGCTTCTAGTGCCTCATCAATTCTTAAAGCATTTAAATTGGTATCCCATCCATTCCTGGAACTTTGTTATTGTCTATTGCTTCCTGTGTAACCTGGTTCTCTTCCTTCAGTATTATCGGTTCTTGATCACAGGCTACCCCTTGAAATTGTGGAATGTCATTTTGTTATTCTTTGTAATGTGACTGTGTATTCTTTCCATCTTCTCTAGGTGTTTCCTGTATCATTCAATATTTTGCCCATAGAAACTTTCAAGATTGCAACTCAAGGCTTGAATTTTTATTGACATCTTTCAATTTAACCTACACTGAATGTGTTATCCCTTTTGGTTTTCTTTCACTAGGCCTTTGTACCTTTCATTATATTTTACTTTTCCTTTATATATTTTACTTTGAAATTCTTGTCAACTCTTTGACTTCATCTTTTATTCAATTTCTCTTAGCTACTGTACAATTAAGAGCAAGTTTCAGAGTCTCTTCTGATAGCCACCTTATATTTTCCTTTCTTTCCTGTCTTTTTAAT